>NC_056746.1:1574166566-1574474066 GCF_019279795.1 Protopterus annectens | reverse complement strand
AGTTTAAGGTGAAGTTGGATTCCAGTTTAACAGTTCTGGATAGGTTACACTCAGGTATTCAGGTTAGGGTTAGTTATACCATACCTGCGTGGTAGAGTAGAAGAGAATAGTGAAGGGATAGGTTACACTCAGGTATTCGGGTTAGGTTTAGTTATACCATACCTGTGTGGTAGAGTAGATGAGAATAATGAAGGGATAGGTTACACTCAGGTATTCGGGTTAGGTTTAGTTATTCCATACCTGTGTGGTAGAGTAGAAGAGAATAGTGAAGGGATAGGTTACACTCAGGTATTCAGGTTAGGGTTAGTTATACCATACCTGTGTGGTAGAGTAGAAGGGAATAGTGAAGGGGTAGGTTACACTCAGGTATTCGGGTTAGGTTTAGTTATTCCATACCTGTGTGGTACAGTAGAAGAGAATAGTGAAGGGATAGGTTACACTCAGGTATTCGGGTTAGGTTTAGTTATGCCATACCTGTGTGGTAGAGTAGAAGAGAATAGTGAAGGGATAGGTTACACTCAGGTATTGGGTTAGGTTTAGTTATGCCATACCTGTGTGGTAGAGTAGAAGAGAATAGTGAAGGGATAGGTTACACTCAGGTATTCGGGTTAGGTTTAGTTATTCCATACCTGTGTGGTAGAGTAGAAGAGAATAGTGAAGGGATAGGTTACACTCAGGTATTCGGGTTAGGTTTAGTTATGCCATACCTGTGTGGTAGAGTAGAAGAGAATAGTGAAGGGATATGTTACACTCAGGTATTTGGGCTAGGTTTAGTTATTCCATACCTGTGTGGTAGATTAGAAGAGAATAGTGAAGGGATAGGTTACACTCAGGTATTCGGGTTAGGTTTAGTTATTCCATACCTGTGTGGTATAGTAGAAGAGAATAGTGAAGGGATAGGTTACACTCAGGTATTCAGGTTAGGGTTAGTTATACCATACCTGTGTGGTAGAGTAGAAGAGAATAGTGAAGGGATAGGTTACACTCAGGTATTCGGGTTAGGTTTAGTTATACCATACCTGTGTGGTAGAGTAGATGAGAATAGTGAAGGGATAGGTTACACTCAGGTATTTGGGTTAGGCTTAGTTATACCATACCTGTGTGGTAGAGTAGAAGAGAATAGTGAAGGGATAGGTTACACTCAGGTATTCGGGTTAGGTTTAGTTATGCCATACCTGTGTGGTAGAGTAGAAGAGAATAGTGAAGGGATAGGTTACACTCAGGTATTCGGGTTAGGTTTAGTTATACCATACCTGTGTGGTAGAGTAGATGAGAATAGTGAAGGGATAGGTTACACTCAGGTATTTGGGTTAGGTTTAGTTATACCATACCTGTGTGGTAGAGTAGAAGAGAATAGTGAAGGGATAGGTTACACTCAGGTATTCGGGTTAGGTTTAGTTATGCCATACCTGTGTGGTAGAGTAGAAGAGAATAGTGAAGGGATAGGTTACACTCAGGTATTCGGGTTAGGTTTAGTTATTCCATACCTGTGTGTAGAGTAGAAGAGAATAGTGAAGGGATAGGTTACACTCAGGTATTCGGGTTAGCTTTAGTTATGCCATACCTGTGTGGTAGAGTAGAAGAGAATAGTGAAGGGATAGGTTACACTCAGGTATTTGGGTTAGGTTTAGTTATTCCATACCTGTGTGGTAGAGTAGAAGAGAATAGTGAAGGGATAGGTTACACACAGGTATTCGGCTTAGGTTTAGTTGTTCCATACCTGTGTGGTAGAGTAGAAGAGAATAGTGAAGGGATAGGTTACACTCAGGTATTCGGGTTAGGTTTAGTTATGCCATACCTGTGTGGTAGAGCAGAAGAGAATAGTGAAGGCATAGGTTACACTCAGGTATTCAGGTTAGGGTTAGTTATGCCATACCTGTGTGGTAGAGTAGAAGAGAATAGTGAAGGAGTAGGTAGGTAGGTAGAGGGGGGTGACATTGTAACTGTATAGTAGCCTGTTGAAATAATTAGAAGGGGAAAAATAGGGAAGGTTTGAAGGATGTTGGGATTTGTCTGCCAGGCAGGACAAGAGGTGTCGGTTTCACTAGTAGATGTAGGGGTATAGAGTGTAAGTTGGGAGAGGAGGATTTTGCAAGGTGGTGAGCATGTGCTGATCCAAGTGTGCTTGTGGTGTTCCTTCATGTGTTATTTACATGTGTCCTGTGTGACAGCTGAGGTAATACATGTGGGTAGGGGGTTCCAGATTCTGTCAATATAGTTGGGGAAGAGGGTGTCACCTATGTGTAACTTTAAACATTAATAGAAATGGAACAGGGGTTGATAGGTAAGTGGTGTTCATGGGGCACAAAGAGGGAGAGATAGTAGGGGAATTATCCAGGGATGTGCAGTAAGGCTGAAGGGAAGGTCCATAACTGTAAAAAACACTTAGTTGTTCAGCAAGATCCAAAAACACATGAAAGTCACCACATGTCAGGATTTTAATGAAGCTTTCAGGTCTACACCCTTCCTCAGCATATAAAAATACATCCATTCATTACTTTTAAATAGAGGATTAATTCTATCACATGATTAAGCCAGCCATACAACACTTAAAGGAAACATAATCAGTTAACCTATCTAAAACATTATCTAAAATCTAACTTTTCAAAACCATTCATTAGTAAAAATATTATTATAAATACATGGCAAAATTTATATATGCAGTATAAAATATATAAAAAATATATAAAATGACAGGGCTACAAACATTCAAAGGTATTGTTTTTGCCTTTTTATCAAAATTGGTTTTATACTAACAGCACTATTAAGACCAGGTGGTTTATCTGCTTGTAAACGAACTATCCATTCGTATTCCCTTGTCTGTAGATAATTATCTAAATCTCCTCCCCTTATTCCTAGAGTTAACACACAGATAACTCTAAATTTAAAAGTATGCTTTGGGAAGTCCATCACATGTCTATACAGCCCATTTGTTTCAACCTTTCTTTTTATTTCGGACTTGTGCTCTATTATTCTGTCTTTTAATCTCCTACATGTTTTTCCCACATAAAATACATTGCATTGTGTGCATGTTGCTAAATAAACTAATTTTGTCGTATTACAATCAGCCCTACATTTAAATATGAACTCTTCATTTGTTAAGGGATGTTGAAAATATCCTGTTGTTTCATATATATCCATACAACAAGTGCAATTATAACATTTATATGTTCCTGTTTTAATTGGTATATTCTTTGGATCATCAGAAAAATCTTTATAGCAAAGCATCTGTTTTATTGATTGCCCATTCCTGTAGGCAAATCTCGGTCTCAAGCCCAAGATGTCTCTCAATTCAGGTTGGGCCATCAATATCACCCAATTCTTTTCAATAATCTTACGAACTCTTGTAGTGTTAGTATTATAGCTAGTAACAAACCTTACAAAATTATCTTTTATTTTATTATTTTCACCACCTTCTATTATTTGATCTTGGTGTTCCGTGTTTGTAAACCCAAAGATAGGTTTATATGTATTATTTCTTCCTTGTATAACCTCATCATATATTTCATTCACATCTGTTAACGAGTAACCACTATTCACAAATTCATCCTTCATTTTATTAATCTGCTCTATAAAACTATTTTCCTCAGTAGTAAGTCTACTAACCCTTATTAATTGTGACTTTAAAATTCCCTTATAGATATGTGGTGGGTGCATACTATTCGTCTTGAGGTACCTTTCAGCATATACTTCCTTTTTATGTACCTTAGTTTCTACTCTATCATGCTTTTTCTGGATACTCACATCTAAAAAAATTATCTCATGTGGTGAGTATTCCATTTTAAACTCAAAAAAATCTGTAGTGCCATTCAAATACTGCACAAAGCTTTCTAATTCAAATACTGTCCCTGTCCATATAAAAAAAATCATCTACAAATCTACAGTAACTATTTAACAAATGGCTAAATCTATTGTTTTCATTCATTACATATTCCTTCTCCCAAATATATAGCACCATATTAGCAAAGCTGTTGGCCACTGATGTTCCCATGGCCACCCCATTTAATTGTTGATATGGCGTTCCGTCAAAAATAAAAATTTTTTTGTCAACACTAACTCAAGTAGTGAACATATATTTTCTGTCTCTCGCGGTTGTAGTGTAGATTCCATCATTAACAATTTTCTGATGGCATCTATTCCATATTCTATCGGGATGACTGTGAATAGTGATGCTATGTCTAATGTAACTAACAAAAAGTTCATCCCTACTTCGCTTTTTCTATACCATGTATCAAACTTTTCCAAAAAATGTAATGTATCCTTTAATATGGTGGTACATTTGGGTAAATATTTAGCCAACATTTTTTGCAGGTATATAGATATAGGTTCTGTGACCCACCCTTTACCTGAGATTATGGGTCTCAGCAGGGGGGGGGGGGGGGGGTCACACATTGATTTATATAATTTTGGTATTCCATAGATTTGGGGAATTTTGGGGCATGGGACAGTAAAGTAAGTTAACAATTCTATGGAAATATCGTGTGTTAAATGCATATCATACACTGCTAAATTCACTTGTGCTATATGGTTCTTTACATCTACAAATGATATTTTTTTGAAATTTAAATCATCAGACAAAAAATTTTTAAACTTGTCCATATACCATACTTTGTCCATTATTACTGTGGCCCCTCCCTTATCCGCTTGTTTTAATATTATATTCACATCCTTCTTTAATTGTTGAAGCGCCTTATATTCAATATGAGACAAATTAAATTTAGTTTTATTCAATTTCTTGATCCTTTGGTCAGCATATATACTTCTAAGTTCTATTTCCACTACTTCAGAAAAAAACACAATTACTGGTGAAAGTTGTGGTATAAAAGTACTCAGTTTTCTACAAGTTGAGTGAGTATCATGCATCTGTTTAAACATTAATTTAAGCATTAAATTCCTAGCAAATAATTTTACATCTGTTAATACATCAACTATAGTATCAGTAAATGTGGGGATAAATTTCATCCCATTAGCTAATAGTTCATAGTGTTGATCTGTTAAAGTCACTTTAGAAATGTTAACAGTACCTTTAAATAAATGACCAAACAATCTTATTGGCGAACTGCCTTGTTGGATTGTTTGGGACTCTCGTTTTTCCTCTTCATTGCTATCGTTGACTGCTGTGTCGTATTTTGTATCGTGGATTGCTTTTTCGGCTGCAATGAGATTTTCTCTGGTTCTTTCAGTTGAAAAGGTAAAAAAAAAAGATCTCCATCTGCTTGTATTTTTCCTTTGTTTTCACATCCAATGCCATCAGATTCTGCGTCGGTAGCATAGTCGCTTTATTCATTGTCATACCAGTCATGATGGGTTCACTGGAGATCAAATTCCCTTCACCCCTTTCCTCACTAGGCCGACTTTGCTCTCGTTGTATGGGCAATGCAGGAACAAGATTTGACACGCCTTCCATACGTTCCATACGTTCATCATGATTGGTTGTAGCTTCTATTGGTGTTGCCGGTATCTCAAATACGTCCAGCTGATCTAAAGTTCCTCGCATTGCCCTGCTGTCCCTACTCATCGTATTTATTGTTTTATGATGGTTTATTGCTCTTTTGTAGTCAAATTTTGGCCAGGAGAAGATACAGCCATTTTTAAAGTCATCTATGTCACGCTGGAGTTTACGTTTCTTCTGAACCTCCAGTTTGCTATCCAGGACTTGAATTCTGCTCACAAACGCCTGATATTGTTTATTTAAGAAGTCTGTAGTTAACAATTTCACCACATCTTTTTCCAGCTTTTCTATTTCTTCTAGCAGAGTACTCTCCACTCCTTCCAAATATTTATTCATTAACTTCATATAGCTCATACTGAGCTCTAGATTTAATTGCTGCCATTGTCTCAAGAGCTCCTCATATGTATTCCCGTACGATGGCATTTTCAGAATACGAAGCCCTCTCAGGACTACGCCCAATTCCAAGTACGCTAAAAAACTCAGTCTCTGCCACTGTAAATACTTAAAATTTTGAACTATCTTTTCCAAATCAAGTATTAATTTATTAAACTCATTTATAACATTGCTGGTATCCGCATCTCTTGTTGTAGGTTCCACAGCAGTAAATTGCATTAAAGGATTAATTGACTTAGTCAACAGTCTCTTAATTGCTAAACTCATACTTTTAGCACCAAACGTTTTTAAGCTTTAAAGCTATAAAGCTGAAATGGCTGGCTTACTTTTCTCTTATAACGTTCACAGTGGCTCTCAAAAGCACAAATATCACAGTAAAAAACACTTAGTTGTTCAGCAAGATCCAAAAACACACGAAAGTCACCACACATCAGGATTTTAATGAAGCTTTCAGGTCTACACCCTTCCTCAGCATATAAAAATACATCCATTCATTACTTTTAAATAGAGGATTAATTCTATCACATGATTAAGCCAGCCATACAACACTTAAAGGAAACATAATCAGTTAACCTATCTAAAACATTATCTAAAATCTAACTTTTCAAAACCATTCATTAGTAAAAATATTATTATAAATACATGACAAAATTTATATATGCAGTATAAAATATATAAAAAATATATAAAAAATAACAGGGCTACAAACATTCAAAGGTATTGTTTTTGCCTTTTTATCAAAATTGGTTTTATACTAACAGCACTCTTAAGACCAGGTGGTTTATCTGCTTGTAAATGAACTATCCATTCGTATTCCCTTGTCTGTAGATAATTATCTAAATCTCCTCCCCTTATTCCTAGAGTTAACACAAAGATAACTCTAAATTTAAAAGTATGCTTTGGGAAGTCCATCACATGTCTATACAGCCCATTTGTTTCAACCTTTCTTTTTATTTCGGACTTGTGCTCTATTATTCTGTCTTTTAATCTCCTACATGTTTTTCCACATAAAATACATTGCATTGTGTGCACGTTGCTAAATAAACTAATTTCGTCGTATTACAATCAGCCCTACATTTAAATATGAACTCTTCATTTGTTAAGGGATGTTGAAAATATCCTGTTGTTTCATATATATCCATACAGTAAGTGCAATTATAACATTTATATGTTCCTGTTTTAATTGGTATATTCTTTGGATCATCAGAAAAATCTTTAGAGCAGAGCATCTGTTTTATTGATTGCCCATTCCTGTAGACAAATCTCGGTCTCAAGCCCAAGATGTCTCTCAATTCAGACTTTTTAGCAATGTGCACACAATGCAATGTATTTTATGTGGGAAAAACATGTAGGAGATTAAAAGACAGAATAATAGAGCACAAGTCCGAAATGTGTGTTAACTCTGGGAATAAGGGGAGGAGATTTAGATAATTATCTACAGACAAGGGAATACGAATGGATAGTTCGTTTACAAGCAGATAAACCACCTGGTCTTAATAGTGCTGTTAGTATAAAACCAATTTTGATAAAAAGGCAAAAACAATACCTTTGAATGTTTGTAGCCCTGTTATTTTTTTATATATTTTTTATATATTTTATACTGCATATATAAATTTTGCCATGTATTTATAATAATATTTTTACTAATGAATGGTTTTGAAAAGTTAGATTTTAGATAATGTTTTAGATAGGTTAACTGATTATGTTTCCTTTAAGTGTTGTATGGCTGGCTTAATCATGTGATAGAATTAATCCTCTATTTAAAAGTAATGAATGGATGTATTTTTATATGCTGAGGAAGGGTGTAGACCTGAAAGCTTCATTAAAGGTCCATAACTGGCCATGTCTTCTACAGCAACAGCTGTGCATATACACTGAATTTGGGGGTTGCGTTGGACACTCACACCCCTAGGTGGGGGTGAGGAGTACAATAATAACTTGTGATGCCAATTAGATCAGCTTACATGCCTACAGTGGGATGTTGTGACCATGTGTTCTTTGGTGTTATGTAGTGGGTTTTGCAACAACACATATGGTTATACCATACTTTGCCATGTAAAATAGACTGTGCTGCAGTGGGACTCATACCGGGAATGGCTGCTTGTTAGGTGGCAGCTCTGCCCAATTCGCATTATTGCTTACATCCCTGGGGCGGTCTGAATAGAGCCGCTACAGCCAACACCTGTATGCCTTGGCTGATAATTGCATACCCATAATTCCCCCACCAGCCCCTCCTCTACAGAACTCATTCCTACTCTGTGTGCAGGTCGGGTCTAACCACACCACTGCACACTGCCCACTCTCCACTTCTCGGGACCCATCTCGTACATTGTCTCGACCCATGGGTCATCAGGCTTTCCCATTCCCAACCTTGTAGTCCAAGTACATACATGCCCTGCCTTGATAAATCATTGCAGGGATGAGAGTCGGATCATCAACAATTTTTGGGGTGTCCCACACGGGACGCTCCTGTCTCTGTTGCAAGATTAGACTTGGCAGGTCCACAGTGTTCCCCCCACTGGTTGTGTCCTGCCTGTGGTTTGGGGAGCAGTGGATTGTTTACATTGTTTGTTTGTTTGTTTGTATGTTTCCCCTGTCTGGCTGGGGGGGTAATGCTACGTGTTACACGTTTGTTGATTGGGCCCCTCACCCCCATTGGCATGGCCTGTGAACATGTCATTCTTATGTGCTGTATCATATCATAGCTATATATCTGTGTGTGTATATATATATATATATATATATATATATATATATATATATATATATGTATATAATATATATATATATATATATATATAGGGGTCCCATTCAAAATCCTGAAAGCTCAAAATCCTGAATCTCAAAATCCCGAACACAAAATCCTGAAAGCTCAAAATCCTGAAAACACAAAATCCTGAAACTCAAAATCCTGAAAACACAAAATAGACATACTGACGTCATTGTGGCTTTGCTATTGTTAGCCCTGTGGTGTTAGGTCATGCGTTGTGTTCAGGTAAGTGTCTGTTGGTTTTATGTTAGGGTTAGGGGCGGTTTAAGTGAGTTAGGGTTAGGGCGCAGGTTAGGCATGTATGCAATAGTGACAAAATTAGGGTTAGGCGGTTTAAGTGAGTTAGGGTTAGGTGGCGGGTCAGGTGAGTGTGCGATAGTGACGGACCTTAGGGTTAGGGTTAGGGTTAAGGTCAGTCGGTAGATATTAGTGTCTTTGTATTGGCATATTAGCATTATTTGTGTTTTCAGGATTTTGAGTTTCAGGATTTTGTGTTCGGGATTTTGAGATTCAGGATTTTGAGCTTTCAGGATTTTGAATGGGACCCATATATAGATATATACACACACACACACACACACACACACACACATATATATATGTGTATATATATATATATATATATATATATATATATATATATATATGTATATATATATATATATATATATATATATATATATATATATATATATATATATATATATATTGCTGTATATATATCTAATGACATGTGGATGTATAGGTGTCTGCATATGTATATATCTATATGTGGACATTTATATATATGTCTGTCTATGTATGTATACATTTGTACTACAGAGAGGGAGAGGTATATATCTATTTACTTATGGGTATATATACACACACATACCTCTACATATTTAGCCACATATCCTGTAATGCAGACTGGTATTGCTGGATACTGTGTTTCATGTGCATACCGGCCAACCTTGCGTGCCACGTATGCTTTGCGATACCTACAACTAAAACCGCTATTGTAAACAGAGTCACACGTGAAATCTGTTGTTAGTACCAGGGAAACATTCATCTCATGCGGAGCAACCCAAGCATTGGGTATTCAACTTTTGTCTAAAACCAGAGTTACAAAGGTACCCATGGCTATGTGCATGGACTACAGTGTGTGCCAGACCTAGTATACTTGGGTCGGGACGACATACAGGATGGGTCCCGAAGGGGGGAGTGGAGGGAGGGCAATGTGTGGTGGTGTGATAGCTACGGGCCGGTAACCAGGGAAGGGATGGTGGCTGTGTGTGTACAGTGGGTTGGAGGGGAACAGAACTGTGGTTAATGAATGTGTGGGTCGAGGATGGCCTGGATTGGATGGACCTGTACTGGTCGGCCCGCCTAGTGGGTGAGGGAGAGGGGAATGTGATGTCAACATGTGAAACATAACAGAGGGCTAATTTAAATCCCTATTTAAATAAAACACGTACAATACAATGAGCTTGGTAGTGTATTGCAGGGCGGATGTGTTTGGCTGGGGGGTATGCCAATTCATATGAGACATGTATTGTTTGGGGCCTCTCAAGCCCATTAACGGTGCATGTGGGCATATATGTTTCTGTTCATCTACCATTGCTATCTACAGCTGTCTGGCCATATATGCCTCTATGGGTATATATATTTGCTTACATATTTCTAACTATGTCCGTATATACCTACAGAGACATATATTTGCATACATATTTTAACTTGCTGTGTATATGTGGACATATAGGTGTTGATATATATATGTGTGTAGATGTTGGCATTTGCATGTATATATGTTCATATATTTGTATGTATATATATATATATATATATGTATATATTTCTGGATATTTATATATATATATATATATATATATATATATATATGACTACATCTATAGATATGTTGTATCCATTTAGATAGTAATATATTTGCACACACATATTCATCTAGATATAGGTGTACATTCTCTGTACTGTTGCATGACTGGGTTGGAGGTATGTTTCTGACAACATACGATTTATGCATATCTGGCATAGCTTAGTGGTAAATCATTTTGTGTATGGTGTGCATGGTCCTGGGTTCCAGCCTTGCAGAAGCTGTTTGTTTTGTTGCTGGGCAGAACACCGGCCTTTGGATACGATGTGATTAAGGCACTTTAAAGTGGTTGTAAGTGGGTTTGCATGGAGGTAAGCATTGATAACTTCTGGTCACAGTTTCTTACACCCAGTTAGCTTCTCCTTTGCTTAATTTGTGTCAGCAATGCTTACCCCCGCGCAAATGCACTTGCACATGCTTGCTAGTGCTTAAATATGCTTACTACTGCTTATCTGTGCTTACACCTGCTTACAGCTGCCTTATTCATTATGATACTGACTCTTCACATGTGTATTTCCTGCAGTAATCCAGATCATAAAAATGTATGTTATTTAATGGGTTTTGCAATACAAATATTGCTTATACCATGCTTTGCCATGTAAAATAGACTATGCTGCATTGGGACTTGAACTGGGAATGCCTGTTCATTAGGCAAATGCTCTGCCCACTACACTATTGCTGAGATGCTTCATTTGCATATATTGTCCTTGTTATCCTCTTCAGCCTTTTAGGCTGCTTTAACCATAGCTAAGAAATGGGCACACCCGCACACCTATAGTTAGCTGTACTCAGAGTTTTAGACAACAATACAGGGATTTCTTCTTTTGATTTTTATGTTCTGTTGCTGTTGTACATATGGGGGACTGTTGGTGGGGATATGTGGACACCTATGAGCGGTCTCCATCATTTATTTCCACTTTCTGCTGTTCGACATTACAGGGGTGTGTTTATTCTGAGAGCTCTGCTCTCAGACACGCCCCCTGCACTTGTACATGCTCTGTGTAAGCCTGGGAGCTTGGACAGCGCACCTTCATTACTATGCAAGGTGCGCTGCCGTCCTGCTCCTAAGCGGCCGCCTCTGTGCAGGACTAGACTAGTCCTGCACAGAAGGTTAATAAATCTGGGGGTCTGTTTGCATCAGATCCTGGATATAGCCTATACATTCTTGGATGACAAGTTATTGGCTGATAATTCTTAGTACATTTTGCAGGCTCATTTGAGGGTGTCATTTCAGGATTTGCAAATAGGTAGCTTTTACTCAGGGATAAATCATGGTGTAAGGTTGCCAATACCTTTGGCCACAAGTAGAGCACAGCATCCTGAGCCTGAGTTTTCATCTTAGGACCTTTTCTTAACATTCTCTCTGTTTTACTGGTATTTACTTTATTCCATTCCACATCTTCTCTATTAGAAGTTCCTGTTTCTTCTCTTACATCTTTTATCCATTTAGCAATCTTTTGGGGTTCCATAGGGTATTTGTTGATATTTCTCCAGAATTTAACTTCCTTTATTTTTGGTGGTGACTTGGTTGTAACAGTTTTCCTTCTCAGATACATGTAGAACTTCAAGTCAATCCTAAAGTGCCTGTTTTAAACCCGCGGTGGTGGTGCTGCAGTAGCATTGTCGCCTCACAGTAAGACGCTGTCTGGTTCGATTCGCAGCTAGATCATCTTCTGCATGGAGACATGCTTGAATGGGTGTTCCTTCGTTGAAGGTTGTGCATCAGGGCTGGTAACTCGGCATGTAAAAATCAACTAACAATCATTAGCTGACCGGAGTTCCACTGTGGCGACCCCTAACTGGGAAAAGCCGAAAGACACAACAACAACATTAAGACCCGTACAGAGATTTTTGATTTATTGCTAGACATAATTAACACAAACATTGTTCTGTATTATACTGTGCTTTTGTTTTAACACATCTGCCATCTTAAGTGTTGAAATGGTTTCCTTTTCAATATTCATCTAGTAATAATAGTCATTTTCTTAACCATTTTACAGTTATCTCTAACAGTGTTTGCACACTGCCATTCTATTTACTCCTGTGTGTTCATTTATTGCTTTATGTTTTTTTGGTAATGACTTGACAGTTATCGAGGTAATTGAATGGTAATACAGCTATCAGTTTCTGCTATGTCATTTGAATCTCTCTTGTTGGTTACAACTGTATTTATCTGTTTTATTGATCTTTTAACTGCTTATGTCATATTCACCTTTTTACACCTTTATAAAATTACCATTTAAGACATATGCAAATATGCATTTATATAAAAGAAAACAATGTTAATGTGTTCACAGACACATTATACATCACATAAATGCATTTATACAATTATTATCAATCTAACATTACATAAATTGCTCAATTCCTACCTTACCTTAAACCTCACTCTTTCTCTGAAACATTATTCATTTATTCTTCTGACAATGTCCTTTTTTATGCAGTCTGTTTCTAACCTTTTCTAAAGATGCCACTTCCTGTTATTTTATCTTTGTTAGAATATTCACTGGGATAGTTGGTTTAAATTTTGATTTCCATTTTGTAGTAATTGCTTTTTTTGGCAGCCACTAGAATTAAACTTAGCAAGGCCTTAGTATGTGTAGGCAATGCAGATCCTGTATTCCATTTAAAAAAAATCATGTCCATAGTTACATCTATTTTTTTCACCCAATATTTCTGACAGGGTACTCTGTAGGGAATTTTTAAAGTCTGCCAACTCATTACATTCTCAAAACATATGCTCCCAGTTACCTTTTTCTTCCCATCACTCCTCCAACATTTGTCATGTGTTATATTCACTTCTGTTAAGCCCTTATCGTCATATACTTTATCACATTTGCCCACTTCATTTAAATCCATCCGAGCTTCCCTTAATATTTTTTCTCTTCACCAATATGATTTTTTCTACATTTTGTATTTCCCTATTCTTCTGTGTATACATAACCATATCTAGGTTTCTGAGTGACTCTCCAAAATTAGTTTTTGAAATGTTGTTTTTGTGGAGCATCTTCATTATTGATACATCGCCTTAGTTCCTTTATTACTTCTTGTGCATGTGACTCTTTAATAAACTATTCTAATTAATGGGGTCTACCTGAAAACAATGAAAGTGCAGAATGCTGATGATGAGAACACCGACACCGGAAGATCGACAATGGAGAAGACCGACAGTTGGGAATCCCAACGCTGAGAACACCAACATGTTAAGTTAAGTGTGCGATAGGGATGAACGTTAGGGTCAGGTTATGGGTAAGGTAAGTGTATGATAGTGATGGACGTTAGGGTAGGGTGCAGGTGAGGTAAGGGTGCAATAGTGATGGACTTTAGGTTTAGGGGCAGGTTAAGTGAGTTAGGGTTAGGGTGCGGGTAAGGTAAGTGTGCGATAGTGATGGACTTGAGGGTTAGGAATGGATTAAGTGAGTTAGGGTTAGGGTGCGGGTAAGGTAAGTGTGCGATAGTGACAGAGTTAAGGGTTAGGGGTGGATTAAGTGAGTTAGGGTTAGGGTGCGGGTAAGGCAAGTGTGCGATAGTGATGGACCTTAGGGTTAGGGTTTGGGTTAAGGTTAGTGCATAGATAGTTGTGTATGTAAGGTATAGTGTAGGTTTGTAAGGTTTTTGGTGTGCTTGTGTTGTGTGTGTGTTTTTCGGGAAAGGTATTTGTTTTGTTGATTGTTGGGATTTTGATTTGTCGGGCATGTGAAGTTTCGTGTTTTTGAACTTTCTTTTTTGTCCTTTTTTTCGTGTTGGTTATTTCGTTGTCGGTGTTTTGGCACGTCGGTGTTAACAGGTAGACCCAATTAATGATATACTGCTTTATTTCTCCTGTCACGTCTTGTGCATGCATATGCTTTAGTGAATTATCTTAATGAAGCATTGTTTTTGTCTGGGATTTGCTATTCAAAACCTTTCAATTCTTAGCTGATATAATTACTTCGGTTTCAGTTTGCCTTTATTCTGTACTCCTGAACTGCTTACTTTTCAACACATTACACTCCTGTGCTGTTATTCTTTTTTTATAACATTTATCCTACCTTCAAGCATCTTTGACTTTGCTATACACATATCAGTTAATAGGGCATTTTCTTCCTCGTATGAGCTGCGCCTTATTAACTCTCACTTCTTTCCTCATTCCCTTACTTCTCCCGTTAGTGTTGAAATATCTCTGGTACATCATTCTTCTCCTTTACTGCTTCTTTTACATCAGCTCTTTCAGGATCGGTGAGTGTTTGTTTGCCTATCTGTTATTTTGTTTGAATTTCTTTATTATTAATCTTTAATTGTCATCTGTGACGTTTGACATTTTTCAGTTACAATGATTGTACTTTGTTCCATTTTCCTATATTCTTGCAGTGTAGTCTCTTTTTGGTAATAATGTGTTTAGTGACTAATATAAATAGCAATTCTTAAACCTTGCTGACTGTCTAACTGTTTCTAAGCCTTTTGCCTGTCTGGTCATTTTTTAATGGTTCACCATTTTCTGTTGTCACAGTGAGGTCACCAAAATTAGGAATTAACACTGATTTAAGCTCTCTGTCATCCTTAGAGGAATTCACATTGTTTGTTTTACCATCTCCATAGCCCTAGTGACTTTGCCACGGTTGGCAACCTTTTATGCCGGGGCAAGTTTACCCGTCATCCACATTAATTCTTATCTTTCTCCATGACATATATGGCAGTCTCTCACTTTCTCTGTATGTATATATATGTATGTATATATATATATATATATATATATATATATATATATATATATATATATATATATATCAGTTTTATTTTGAAAGGATGTATGTGCAGACAAACACTCCTAGGCATTCATATACTCATTTACACATGTACTCAAACACACACAACCCAAAGCATGCACAAACAAGCCCCAGTACAATCAGTCACACTCATTCACACTCATGGAAACATCCACCCACAAACCAGCATGTATGTTCCAACACACCACCCATTCCACAAACACACACACACACACACACACACACACACACACACACACACACACACACACACACACACACACACACACACAAACACACAATCAAATGCATTCATGTTTACAGGATCAAACACAAACATGTTCACAGACATACATCCAATCGTAGACACAGACAAACACAAATGCATGCATGCACACATACTTTTATGCATGCACACTTAACTCAACTATACTTACCTGTATTAAAACAACTCCTATAGGAGTGAATTGGTGATCCCTTTCAAAAGGTTGTGCTTATTTTTTTCCTCCAGGGAAAAAATTTAACTCAGCGGACTGATACTCTGAATCACGCTACCAACTTAGTAAAGAACTGCTGCCTTTTCTGTGGAGAGCACATGACTAATTAACATTAGCCACTAACCTAGACAGCTGCTTTACCATGCAGTTTCCCCATAAAAACTTTTGTTTTTTGTTGTGGCCCCTGCTAGGGAAAAACGTGGTAAGAGACTGGTCTCTGACTTGGAAAGGCTTATTGAAATGCAAAAACCTTTTGTGAACCTTTCTGAGACTTAGGGTTAGTGTAAAAAAATACATATCACACAAACTTAAGTAACTATTTACACTAAAAGCATGATTTAGTTAAAAGATTAAATGAAAAAGTAAAATAAAATGTACAATATCCAGATTTTGGAAACTGTGTCAGTATAATAAATTAGGAAGCCAGACTTCATGCAAAAAAAAAAAAAAAATATATATATATATATATATATATATATATATATATATATATATATATATATATATATAGATATAGATATAGATATATGTTGGGTTATTGGGTGTGTACTAGGCTAATGGCCCTGGAGTCTTTACAAGTCTAGCCCATAGAAGTGCCCTGGCATTGTGTTGCCCGATGTTTAGTTCCCAGTGCCTCTATCAAGTAGAATCACTGGAGTGATCCCTGGGGTGAACTTTCTATTTCCCATCCACTCATCAAGATTTCTCTTGAAGAGGGCCACTGAGGTGTTATGCTTGACATGTATGGGAAGTCTTTTTCAGAGCATGGGCAGTCTCTGGGTTATGAACCTGTCCCTCCAGCATGTTCTTTTGATTGTGGTAATGAGGTTGAGGCCTCTGGAGCATGTGGTGGGGAGGGATTGGGATTTCTTTAGCTGTAGCATTTCTAACAGAGCTGGGTTAGACATGGCTTTGTAAATCAAGCAGAGATTGCCTCTTAGTAGAGATATGAGACAGAGAATAACTGGAGTTTTTTGAGTCTGTCCATGTGGGACATGTGTTTAAGGCCTAGGATCCTCTTTGTGAGGTACTTTTCTGGCCTTTCCAGCTGTTGCATGTGTCTAGTGAGGTACATGCCAAATGGGGCATTATACTCAATGATTAAAATAATGAGGGAAGATTAGAGAGAAATGATGACCTTTTTCTTCCTGGATGTAAAACCCTTGGTAATGAGATGTACCACATAGAAGGACTTTATGACCACAGTGGCAATGTGGTGGTCGAAGGAGAGGTTGCTGTCAACCCGTGTCCCCAGATCTCTTATAACACCTTCAGTGTTCAGTGGGCTCCCATCGATGTGGTAATTAGTGGGAACTGAGTTTTTCCCAAACGGGATGATGATGCATTTTTGTGCATTAAGCTTAAGGCCATGGTTTCGAAATTAGTCATTGGTCTCAGTGAGGCCTTTCTGTAGGATGTCTACTTCACTTGGGGAGTTAATAATGGCTCCCAGCTTGCAGACATTTGTGAATTTGGTCAGCCAGAATCCCACTGTATTGGCCTGGACTTCTGAGAAGTAGATGACAAACAGGAGAGGACCCAAGACCAATCCCTGTGGGACTCCACTCGTGACTTGTTGGCAGTCTGACTTGGAGTCTACTACTTTCATACTGTGAGTACTATCTGTGAGCCAGTTTGCAACCCACCTAGTGATATAGGGGTTGATGCCTAGTTTGGTGAGTTTATTAATAATTCGTGAGTGGGGAATGGTATCAAAGGCCTCGGCCAGATCGAGGTAGGCTCTATGAACTGCCTTGCCCTCATCCCCAGCTCTGGTGACTGACTCAAAGAAGTCAACCAGGTTGAGCAGGTATGATCTACCCTTCACAAAACCAAATTGAGTGGGATCTAGAGTTTGGAGATTCCCTATATTCCTTGTTAATAAGGTCCATGATGATGCGCTGCATAGCCTTACATATCAAACTCATCAGGCTAATGGGGCGATAATTCACAGGGTCTGTAGTCGCTCCCCCTTTATGGAGAGGGATGACTGACACAGTGCACCATTCGGTAGGGACAAAGCGTGAGGTGAGGCTGTGATTAAACAGGGAACACAGATGTGGTGCCAGTTCACTTTGTAGTTCATGTATAACACATCCAGAGATATTGTTGGATCCCATGAAAGCTGTATTCCTGGCCTTGGACAATACAGCTTTAATCTGTGCTGCAGTAATGCTGGGTGCCTGGCATTCCTCTGGTATTGTGATTAGTCCTTTAGGGGGAAGAGAGGGGTAAAGTTGGTGCTAAATCTGTCGGCCATTATGATGACAGTATCTGTTAGCTATATATAGGAGGCAGTGGTGGCTGGTGACTTCAAATCAAAGGGGGGCTGCAGGAGACAGATGAATGGGTGGGGTCAATGGAAAGGGGTGCGGCCAACTAGAAAGGGGAGGAGCTGTGCTCAAAACCACAAAAACTAACTAAATACACTGCCGTGGGTGCCAAACCGTCATTATGAGAGTCCAATCAAGACAAAATGAAGTGTAGAAGAATAAAAATATTTCAATGCATTGGCTGCATGACAGCTTACTTAATATCTAGATGGAAACAAAAAGGTTGTGAGGCATGAAAAAGTAAATTACTTTTTAAATACATTAATGGAATGCCAGTCAAAATCAAGTATAAGAAAAACAAGCAGCACTCAACTCAAACCACTTCTTGCACTGCAGTTTTAATTATAATTTATATTCAGCTTTATTAAAGTACCAAGTAACATGCTGAAAGTAGAAATCTCTGATGCCCCCACTTGTAAAAATGTTCCTTATCCAAAAAAAGACCTGCTGCCTGACAACTATCTACTTGTTTCATGGGGAAAACATGATCAAAGTAAAAAATGAAAAGCAAACAAGAAATAAGCTCAAGGTACATTGTTTAAAAGTATTACTGTACAGGTTATGGACCACACGATTGGCATTCTGTTTAGTTTACTGGTAAAGCCTGCAGCGATGACTGGAAGTCTCCAAGTGTAATGAGCTTCTTAAAATAATGTAATCCTGTCCTTTATTACAAATACTGTCATATGCATTTCAATACCCAAGGCTTATACATTATCTAGATAAGTATTCTCTACATGGCAACAACAGAAAGGCTTTCAATGGTGGCAATTCTTTAACAGTATGCTTATTAAAGCTTACTTGCATCTTACAATCTCAGCCAAGCTTACCTGATAGTCATTAAAGTATTGCTACTTAAACACAGAGCAACAGGCACTTTGAGTAATAAGCATAAATCAACAGTACAAAAAATATGACAGAAACCAGACCATTTTTCAAAAATCAAGGACAGATGAAAAGCCACTCTAGTACTTGTGTCTACCTTGGATGGTGGGATACCCTGCACATTTACACTGCATAACTACTGCTTGCCTTGCTTCGACACATCCAGAGTCACTACATGGGGAAATGGGGTGCAACAAGTATGTCACAATTTGAAATGTCTCTGGCTGACTGTGATGACCCTGACACATTTGTCATACCTCTCAACCTCAGAGCAAGAAATCTGGATAAAGCCATACAAAGAAGTGGGACAAAGGCCCAAAAACAAGGACATTTTTTACAATATTGCTTTTATAAACTTAGAAAGATAATAGAATAGGTCTTGCATTAGTATGAATTTTCTGAATGGTATGAAATCTGAAACTCAAATGTCTGTCATTATTTTCTAACTTTAGTCTTTAATGATTTGTCGCTAATTTGCCAAAAAACACAATTTTATGAAAAATGGACCAAAAATGTGATGTAAAAATATAAAATAGCCACACAATACAGCTGGGAACCTGTCAAAGAAGGGACACTTTAATATTAGTACTGATAACTTGAGCAGCTGACAAAATAAAATGATCTACATGCATTTCTGAAATAAAAGTAATCTATAACTATGATTACAGTTATTTCTTAATTGTAAACCCTCCATGTTTTCTTCCAAAATTGCTATTTTGCAGAGGGATTATTAGGGGAAGAGCAACATTTTGAGCCAAAATCAGGGACAGTTGAGAGGTTTGGCTATGCCTAATTCTATAAAGCAATTTATTTGCATGTACTTCTCAACCTGTTAATGCAATAAATCTGGACAAGGCCAAATATATTGGGGGAACATATAAACAGTACTAAGAATTGCTCTTGTATAAACTGAGACAGTTGATAGAACAACAGGTCTTACTTTAGCATGCATTGGTTATGAAGTCTGAAATTCAGTGTGTCATTATTTAGTGGCTTAATTCCTAAATGATTTGCCAGAAAACCACAAATTTTATGAGGAACAAACCAAAAATAAGAAGCAAAAATCTATTCATTCTTTGAAAATCTGGACAGTTGGGGGGTATAGTTCAGCTGGGGCTGTCTAAGTTTGCCGCCCTTCCCTCTCACAAAATCATGGTCGAATGGAGCCTCCCCCTGCAGCCATTCCAATGATCCATTACTTGGCTATTTCACTCCATTTACCATAAACACTAATGTGCATACTGATTTATGTCTATGATGATTTGGACTTCATTTGAAAGTTTTATTTTGCATTTTACAGCACAAACATGAAATGTGAGGCGTTCTATGTTGGAAAAAGTGAAAGGAGAATTAAACAAAGAATTTATGAGCACTTATACGATATTAGAACAGCGTGCGTAACTAATTCTCTGTACAAACACACTTTAACTTGTAGTGAAGCATGTTTTGAATTTTTTGTAGTTGAAGTTGTCTCTATGGACCCTAGAGGAGGAATGTGGGAAACCCTATTAGAATACAGAGAATTGTATTGGCAGATAGTGCTAGAATCCAACAAATATCCAGGAATTAATGATATGATTTCATTAGCACCTGTTTTGAAATTAAGATCAGCCAAACTATAATTTTACAATGGTTTTAAATATTATTTATTCAAACTATTCATATGTTTTTAAGTGGATTATGAATTGTGTTGAAATACCACTTTCCACCACTAGAGTGTAGTATTGTGCTACTTAGATTATATTATGAACACATTTTAAAATATTTCTACTTAGATATACTCATATGAATTTTAATGTTTTTAAGTTTTTTATGTAATTTCAGTCATGTGTGTCCTAGTATAATTTATTCTATATTTATCCTGTAGAAAAAGTTTTCAATGCTTGATTTTTATATTTTATCAAAGTGTTGACAATGAATTACTTGGTCAATCAATCTCAACATTTCATTGGTTGATTTGAATTTTATTATGTGTATTTAAGTGTTAGATTTGTGGGTGTGTATTATCTGAAGAAGGTTTGACGAAACGTGGAGGTTTCACTAACTGCGTATTATCTGTTGTTTTGTTGCTGTTACACTGTGTCTTAGCCCATTAAAACTGTTGCACCTTCGCTGAGGACCTGGTGCCTTTTGTTTGGTTATTAGTTTCATTTTGGCACCTTCCAACTTTGTGTTTCAAGTTACGTTTATGGAAGATTCAGCGGGGAGTGCACATGATGTTGAGGGCAGGAGAAATGAAATTGGTGAGCTTCGGAAGCTCATAGGACAACTTACGCAACTATTGGGTCTTCTGACTCCTGTGAGCCAATCCATGGCGACGTTATTAACTTCTATCTCCTTACCAGGGAACCAGGAAGCATTGAGTCGTACTGCTTCGAATGAAGGTACGCCTGGACATAGAGAAAACGCTACCAATAACGCCAATGAGTGTGATGGATCTAATTTGGACATTTTCAATGATTTTCCGCGTTTTACCTTTGAAGGAACTCAGGACAGGCGTCCAATTGAGCAGCGACGCTCTAATATTAGAATTACTGACTCGATCCAAGTTTCTGGGTCAAAACAAGGTACTGAAACGCTTTTTAGCAATGTGGTGAATGTAAAATTTGATTTCACCAGTAACAAGAAAGTGTTAAAATCTAATGGTACTTATAGTCAAATGTTAAATGATTTACATTATTATTTGAATAAGTTTAAAATGCTTGAGATGGATAACGCTTATCTGAAACATTGTTTACACTTAGAGATTGTGCCTAAAGGTTTAAGGGTTAGTAAGTACCCTAACAATGTGCATGAAGGAACAGAATTTCATAATAATTTGATTAAGGCTTTTGATAATTGTGGCTTTGCTATCATGCAAGCCATTATTTCCAACAATGAAAGTGAAATGGGAAAATTGTTTAACATTATTGAGGACATAAACAAAGCTGTGGTCAATGACCTTTTGTTCACAGTGGATGAACAAAGAGGCAGGTACAAAAAAATATTAAAAGATATTGAATTACAGTGCACTGAAGTACAGAATAGGAAATTTAGTAAGATTGACAGGGACATACATGAGTATAAAATTAAAACACACTACCCCAAACCTAAATCATGGGGTAGGAAAACATTTGATAACCCATATAGAGTAATGGATGAGTTTGTGGTGCAGGATAGTTCTTTGCAAGTTGAGAATGTAATAGACATGGAAGAGTTTCCCCCTTTGCGTAGATCAGAAAGGTTGATGCATAAGTAACCAGTTAATTACAATTCAAAACACTACAAAGGGAGGGGGGGACATTCTGCCTGGAGGCAGGAAGAGTGGAACCATTACTAGAAACTACTAGTGATGGTAACAAATGGACTTTTAATGATTTTAATATTTTAACTATTCTCACATTAAACTTACAAGGGCCCATTTTGATGTTTTTTCAAAGGGTTTTGGGTTTATACCACAATGTAGGACAAATATTTTTAAATTACTAGTTGACATTAAATTATTTATCAGAAAGAAAAACTTAGAAATATTTTTTAAAGGAAAGCACATTACTCCTACAGGTGACAATCTTAGACGTAAGAGTACCTTTAACCCTCCATTGCACCCTCAGTTGAAAAACTTTGAATTAACATTAGAAAATGAATTAAGGAAATCCTTGAGTAAATATTTTGTACGCCCTAATCTCACTACAAGGGAAGAAGAAATCCTTGAGAATTTGAGTAAAGATAGGTTTGTTAGGGTTATGAAACCCGATAAGGGTGGGGGTGTTGTTTTCATGGATCGCATTATCTATGAAGGAAAGATGTTGAACATTTTGAATGACACTGACAAATATAGTAGGACATCTATTAATGAAATTAATGTTGCATACAAGATGATACAGGTTTTATTAAATGACTTACTATTGGAAGGGTCAATTGACTTGAAAACCTACAATTTTTTAAATGTCAACAAACCTAAAATACCATAAATTTTTGGGATCCCTAAAGTACATAAGAATATTAACGATCCACCATTAAGAGTAATTGTTTCCTCAGAGGGATCAGTAACAGCACCCCTTGCAAAGTACATAGATGTTAAGATCAAGAAATTAGTAAATGAAAATAATAATATTTTGAAGGATTCTTGGGATTTCCTTAGAAAAATAGATATTTCTTTACATGGAGAAACTACTGGTTTTAGTACCCTTGATGTCATTGATTTATTTACCAGCATATCCCACGACGTGGGATTAGCTTGGTTTGAGGAAATGTTACTACCTTTCAAAAGTATATCTCAAAATGATTTTACTACTATAATTGTCCTGATGGAAGTGGTTCTTAAAAATATTTTTTTATTTTTTGAAGGCGAATACTACAGGCAAACCAACGGTGTTGCCATGGGTGCACACTGTGCACCCACATATGCAAATATCATTATGGCATATTGGGAAAACAAATTCATTTTGATTCCAAGGTACACTAGTATGTGGACCCTGTATTGTAGATTCCTTGATGATTTATGCTTTTTATGGAAGGGCACTGAGGAAGACTTTGATTTATTTGTTGAATATATTAATGAGACAACAAGTTTTCTCAAATTCACAAAGTATTTCAATACACGATAAGTGAATTATTTAGATGTGAACATTGTCAGGTTGGACGGCAATTTTGCTTCAAGGGTACATAGAAAGGAGACCTTTTCAAACACATATCTGCACTACACTAGTTCTCACCCTTTCTACCAGAAGAGAAGTGTGTTGAAAGGGCAAATGGTCAGAATTTGCAGAATGACATCAGATGACACAATTTTTATAAAAGAGTGTGAGTGTTTGAAAGGTATGTTTATGGATAGAGGGTACCCAATGGAAATGTTTGATGAGATATTCCAGGAAATATGTGAAGGAAGAAAAACTAGATTTGCCCCAATATTGGGCAAACAAGAGATGGTGGGAACAGTAGTGGTGTCGGACGACACCTTAAATGAAGGATTTACATCGGGTCTCATTACCACTTATGATGGACAATCTGGTATGGTCAAAAAAATTTTTGATAGAGAGTGGAAGAATTTTGCTAAAGTGTTGGATCTCAGTTACATTTTTGAAAAGGACATCAAATTTATTTACAAAAGGGGTAACATCATAAAAGGAATATTAGAAAGGGGCACTAGTGGTATGTTAGAAAAAAACAGAAAGAAAAAAATAGGGGTTTTCAAATGTGGAGCCTGTAGTTATTGTAAATATCTTAAAACAGGTGACAACTGTTATTTAGTTGCTAGAAAGAAAACAGTGACAGTGAAATCATTTGTGAACTGTAAAACTAAAGGGATTATTTACATCGCTCTGTGTAAGAAATGTGAGGCGTTCTATGTTGGAAAGAGTGAAAGGAGAATTAAACAAAGAATTTATGAGCACTTATACGATATTAGAACAGCGTGCGTAACTAATTCTCTGTACAAACACACTTTAACTTGTGAAGCATGTTTTGAATTTTTTGTAGTTGAAGTTGTCTCTATGGACCCTAGAGGAGGAATGTGGGAAACCCTATTAGAATACAGAGAATTGTATTGGCAGATAGTGCTAGAATCCAACAAATATCCAGGAATTAATGATATGATTTCATTAGCACCTGTTTTGAAATTAAGATCAGCCAAACTATAATTTTACAATGGTTTTAAATATTATTTATTCAAACTATTCATATGTTTTTAAGTGGATTATGAATTGTGTTGAAATACCACTTTCTACCACTAGAGTGTAGTATTGTGCTACTTAGATTATATTATGAACACATTTTAAAATATTTCTACTTAGATATACTCATATGAATTTTAATGTTTTTAAGTTTTTTTATGTAATTTCAGTCATGTGTGTCCTAGTATAATTTATTCTATATTTATTCTATATTTATCCTGTAGAAAAAGTTTTCAATGCTTGATTTTTATATTTTATCAAAGTGTTGACAATAAATTACTTGGTCAATCAATCTCAACATTTCATTGGTTGATTTGAATTTTATTATGTGTATTTAAGTGTTAGATTTGTGGGTGTGTATTATCTGAAGAAGGTTTGACGAAACGTGGAGGTTTCACTAACTGCAAATTATCTGTTGTTTTGTTGCTGTTACACTGTGTCTTAGCCCATTAGGTCCTTCGCTGAGGACCTGGTGCCTTTTGTTTGGTTATTAGCATTAAAACTTCTCTGCCCTTGAAACTCACATTCATTGAAACAGCATTGAAACCGACATTCAAAGAAAATACATTTTACCAGTGGCAGATAAAGATTAATTCTGGGCTGTTTTCAAATCATAGGCCCCTTGCATATGAAACATACATGTGCTCTTTAATACACCTTCCTATTGTTTTGAACATTTTTCCAGTAAACAATGAAACAAAATGCATGCACCAATAATGACAAAACTGCCCAATTCAGAACATTTCCATCATAAAAGTCTACTCAAACTTCTACAGTCCACCATTATCAGTAAATATGCACAATTCTACAGTCCACCATTATCAGTAAATATGCACAATCTCTGAAGAAGTAAAAAAGTCATCTAAATAATTCCACATTAAATAAATCTGTAACTAATGAAGAGGTTGCTGCTAGCAAAAACCTTTATATTTCATGTTTTCATCGAAAAATAAAGTGTCTGATGCCCCTGAGGAATAAATTGCCTATATTACATTAAAATGATAAGCTAGTAATATTGCAATAGGAAATGGATGGCAAACAGATAACAGGCTAATAGTTAGTATCTTAACTTTTTCAGTACAGCAGCATTCACCCTTTGTGGGAGTAGAACCAACAACCTTCTGCATCAAAAGCAAGTACACAACCTGTTGTGCTATTAACATTGCAAGCTGGCTTTCTATAAGCAGCACTAAACTTCTCTTCCCCTGCAGCTCTCAGCTCCTTGTAAGATCTACTCAATACTCAACTGCATCTCAACTTCGCAGCACAAGAAATCTGGAAAAAGCCAAATTTATTGGGGGGGGGGGGCTCAAAAGGCCATAAACAAGGGACACATTAAACATTGCTTGTATAAACTTGGAAAGTTGTAGAAAATGCTGTGTTACCACCATACATTTTACTGCCAAGGTCCCTGTGCAAAAGAGACAGAGCAACATACCACTATGCCAAATAACCTGCTTTGTGAAAGAAAAATGCTGTGTTACCACCATACATTTTACTGCCAAGGTCCCTGTGCAAAACAGTCAGAGCAACATACCACTGCGCCATATCAGCTGCTTTGTGAAAGACAGGAAGACTGAAACTTAAATGGCTATCATTTAATGAATTCAGTTCTCACCATAGCTGTCAACATCTTAGCACAAAACACCTGGACAAACCCAGTAATGAGGGAATACAGCCCTCAGACATATTCAGTGAATTCAGTTCTTGCCATAGTTGTCAACCTTAGCACAAAAAACCTGGACAAAGCCAATAATGGGGTAATACAGTCCCAAACATAAGGACAAATTTCAAATATTCATCTTATAAACTTAGAAAATTGTTAGAATAAAAGGTTGTGTTACTATGTATTTTCTGAAGAATATGAAGTGTGAAATTCAAATGCCTGTCAATTTTATTTAACATTTGTTAATCAGGACAATCTGACTTCGAACAAAAAAAAACAATTTTCAGCAGAGGCCCAGGAAGAAATAATGCAGACATGTCTTTATAACATGAGAGGACACAAAAGCAAACCCACGATGAAGATGCCGACCCCACACCCAAGAATCAAACCTAAGAACCTGCAGCCTTAAAGCAACAATACTACCACCACACTATCAAATATCAAGCATTGCAATATTTAGAAACCACAGATATTGTGAGGAACAGATCAGATCAAATATGAGGCAAAAATCTGCAATTTTTTTTTTTTACAAATGGTGGTGGGTAGGGAATTCAGGTCCTTAACACCTGCATACAAGGTACAGGATTCAAGCCTGAGTATCTCTACCCAACACCATTTGTTCTCTAGCCACCAGTATATATAGTAACTGGGGCATTTTACACACACACACACCCATTTGCTTTCCTTCATATTTCCTTGCACCTTATTTGGGAGCTTGCATCCTGCAAAACATATAAAAAATAGCAAATGTCTTGAGATTTTAAGAATCTTAGCAAGGCGTATTTAAGGTAAATAGCTATTTCTTGTAGCTTTCTGGCAAAACTTGTGAGGAAATTGAAGCACCACTCAAACTGGTAAGAACAGATTTGGATAGCAATTGGAGTACAGGCTGCAGATCACACACATCCCCAAAGACGTTTTCTATTTCAGTTTTTGCACCAGTCACAGAGTAATGCCTGGTGAACTTTTCTCATATTGTGCCCTTTACCTCATCACAGAAACAGCAGATAAACTGTTAATGAACTAACCCGCCATACTTAATCTCATTTTCATCATTGATCATCTTATCCAGCTCGCTAACATTTCTAAGTATGAATCGTTCAACTGAGAGTAAGAAGAAAAGTAAAACAAACTATGGATACTGCTTTCAAGTGCCACATTATGAGGAGTGACAGTAATTTTATTGCCCTTTACACTCCTCTATGCTCCTGTTGGATGCCAATTTTCCATAGCTGTAACGAAATTTAGAAGCACAAGTTCAATATAATTTATAGGATCTACTATTTATAATTGTGATCTCGTGCAATGGATGCACAATTAATCAACCCAAAATTTCTGAAACCTTTGGAGGTCACAATTCAAAACGGGCACTGTGATGGTCATAAAACATACACTTTTTCTGCTGGAGCAAACTCTCATACCCCCACACACACACACATGCAGACAAGCTGCAACACCTACATATCTACAAACTGCTGAATGCCCCAAACTTGTGGAAAAGGGAGAAAAACATAGTTGGGCATCATCACAGGTTATATGAATCAAAAAATAAAACTAATTGCTCCATTTGCTTTTACTGTGTTTTACACTTGCTTGCAGTATCACATTTTATCTTGTGTCACATATTTTGTCCACTTATCACACAATGCGTCTCACATTTTGGTAAAGTGGGGTTGACAAGTTAGGGAGTTAGTATGGTCATTTGTGATGAGTTAGTCTGGTGCAAGGAAGCTAGAAACCACATCAGTTTTATAATAATAACCTGACACACACTCACACACACACACACACACACACACACACACACACACACACACACACACACACACACACACACACACACACACACACACACACACACACACACACACACACACACACTGTGTTCAAATGTCATTGTGGGATACATCATCAGCTGTATAAGTGAGAGACTGTTATTTTTGTGAGATCACAGAAATGGGAGTTTCCCTCATTGCCCTGTACTGTGTGATATAGGGGTTGGTACATATAAGTACCAGGGAGTGTGAATGGGTGACAGGGTACTTGTCCCCAACTTGTACTGTGTGATATAGGAGTTGGTACATATAAGTACCAGGGAGTGTGAATGGGTGACAGGGTACTTGTCCCCAACTTGTACTGTGTGATATAGGAGTTGGTACATATAAGTACCAGGGAGTGTGAATGGTGACAGGGTACTTGTCCCCAACTTGTACTGTGTGATATAGGAGTTGGTACATATAAGTACCAGGGAGTGTGAATGGTGACAGGGTACTTGTCCCCAACTTGTACTGTGTGATATAGGAGTTGGTACATATAAGTACCAGGGAGTGTGAATGGTGACAGGGTACTTGTCCCCAACTTGTACTGTGTGATATAGGAGTTGGTACATATAAGTACCAGGGAGTGTGAATGGGCGACAGGGTACTTGTCCCCAACTTGTACTGTGTGATATAGGAGTTGGTACATATAAGTACCAGGGAGTGTGAATGGGTGACAGGGTACTTGTCCCCAACTTGTACTGTGTGATATAGGAGTTGGTACATATAAGTACCAGGGAGTGTGAATGGGCGACAGGGTACTTGTCCCCAACTTGTACTGTGTGATATAGGAGTTGGTACATATAAGTACCATGGAGTGTGAATGGGCGACAGGGTACTTGTCCCCAACTTGTACTGTGTGATATAGGAGTTGGTACATATAAGTACCAGGGAGTGTGAATGGGTGACAGGGTACTTGTCCCCAACTTGTACTGTGTGATATAGGAGTTGGTACATATAAGTACCAGGGAGTGTGAATGGTGACAGGGTACTTGTCCCCAACTTGTACTGTGTGATATAGGAGTTGGTACATATAAGTACCAGGGAGTGTGAATGGGTTACAGGGTACTTGTCCCCAACTTGTACTGTGTGATATAGGAGTTGGTACATATAAGTACCAGGGAGTGTGAATGGGTGACAGGGTACTTGTCCCCAACTTGTACTGTGTGATATAGGAGTTGGTACATATAAGTACCAGGGAGTGTGAATGGGTGACAGGGTACTTGTCCCCAACTTGTACTGTGTGATATAGGAGTTGGTACATATAAGTACCAGGGAGTGTGAATGGGTGACAGGGTACTTGTCCCCAACTTGTACTGTGTGATATAGGAGTTGGTACATATAAGTACCCGGGCGTGAATGGTGACAGGGTACTTGTCCCCAACTTGTACTGTGTGATATAGGAGTTGGTACATATAAGTACCAGGGAGTGTGAATGGTGACAGGGTACTTGTCCCCAACTTGTACTGTGTGATATAGGAGTTGGTACATATAAGTACCAGGGAGTGTGAATGGGTGACAGGGTACTTGTCCCCAACTTGTACTGTGTGATATAGGAGTTGGTACATATAAGTACCAGGGAGTGTGAATGGGTGACAGGGTACTTGTCCCCAACTTGTACTGTGTGATATAGGAGTTGGTACATATAAGTACCAGGGAGTGTGAATGGTGACAGGGTACTTGTCCCCAACTTGTACTGTGTGATATAGGAGTTGGTACATATAAGTACCAGGGAGTGTGAATGGTGACAGGGTACTTGTCCCCAACTTGTACTGTGTGATATAGGAGTTGGTACATATAAGTACCAGGGAGTGTGAATGGGTGACAGGGTACTTGTCCCCAACTTGTACTGTGTGATATAGGAGTTGGTACATATAAGTACCAGGGAGTGTGAATGGTGACAGGGTACTTGTCCCCAACTTGTACTGTGTGATATAGGAGTTGGTACATATAAGTACCAGGGAGTGTGAATGGGTGACAGGGTACTTGTCCCCAACTTGTACTGTGTGATATAGGAGTTGGTACATATAAGTACCAGGGAGTGTGAATGGGTGACAGGGTACTTGTCCCCAACTTGTACTGTGTGATATAGGAGTTGGTACATATAAGTACCAGGGAGTGTGAATGGTGACAGGGTACTTGTCCCCAACTTGTACTGTGTGATATAGGAGTTGGTACATATAAGTACCAGGGAGTGTGAATGGGTGACAGGGTACTTGTCCCCAACTTGTACTGTGTGATATAGGAGTTGGTACATATAAGTACCAGGGGGAGTGTGAATGGGTGACAGGGTACTTGTCCCCAACTTGTACTGTGTGATATAGGAGTTGGTACATATAAGTACCAGGGAGTGTGAATGGGTGACAGGGTACTTGTCCCCAACTTGTACTGTGTGATATAGGAGTTGGTACATATAAGTACCAGGGAGTGTGAATGGGTGACAGGGTACTTGTCCCCAACTTGTACTGTGTGATATAGGAGTTGGTACATATAAGTACCAGGGAGTGTGAATGGGTGACAGGGTACTTGTCCCCAACTTGTACTGTGTGATATAGGAGTTGGTACATATAAGTACCAGGGAGTGTGAATGGGTGACAGGGTACTTGTCCCCAACTTGTACTGTGTGATATAGGAGTTGGTACATATAAGTACCAGGGAGTGTGAATGGGTGACAGGGTACTTGTCCCCAACTTGTACTGTGTGATATAGGAGTTGGTACATATAAGTACCAGGGAGTGTGAATGGGTGACAGGGTACTTGTCCCCAACTTGTACTGTGTGATATAGGAGTTGGTACATATAAGTACCAGGGAGTGTGAATGGGTGACAGGGTACTTGTCCCCAACTTGTACTGTGTGATATAGGAGTTGGTACATATAAGTACCAGGGAGTGTGAATGGGTGACAGGGTACTTGTCCCCAACTTGTACTGTGTGATATAGGAGTTGGTACATATAAGTACCAGGGAGTGTGAATGGGTGACAGGGTACTTGTCCCCAACTTGTACTGTGTGATATAGGAGTTGGTACATATAAGTACCAGGGAGTGTGAATGGGTGACAGGGTACTTGTCCCCAACTTGTACTGTGTGATATAGGAGTTGGTACATATAAGTACCAGGGAGTGTGAATGGGTGACAGGGTACTTGTCCCCAACTTGTACTGTGTGATATAGGAGTTGGTACATATAAGTACCAGGGAGTGTGAATGGGTGACAGGGTACTTGTCCCCAACTTGTACTGTGTGATATAGGAGTTGGTACATATAAGTACCAGGGAGTGTGAATGGGTGACAGGGTACTTGTCCCCAACTTGTACTGTGTGATATAGGAGTTGGTACATATAAGTACCAGGGAGTGTGAATGGTGACAGGGTACTTGTCCCCAACTTGTACTGTGTGATATAGGAGTTGGTACATATAAGTACCAGGGAGTGTGAATGGTGACAGGGTACTTGTCCCCAACTTGTACTGTGTGATATAGGAGTTGGTACATATAAGTACCAGGGAGTGTGAATGGGTGACAGGGTACTTGTCCCCAACTTGTACTGTGTGATATAGGAGTTGGTACATATAAGTACCAGGGAGTGTGAATGGGTGACAGGGTACTTGTCCCCAACTTGTACTGTGTGATATAGGAGTTGGTACATATAAGTACCAGGGAGTGTGAATGGTGACAGGGTACTTGTCCCCAACTTGTACTGTGTGATATAGGAGTTGGTACATATAAGTACCAGGGAGTGTGAATGGTGACAGGGTACTTGTCCCCAACTTGTACTGTGTGATATAGGAGTTGGTACATATAAGTACCAGGGAGTGTGAATGGGTGACAGGGTACTTGTCCCCAACTTGTACTGTGTGATATAGGAGTTGGTACATATAAGTACCAGGGAGTGTGAATGGGTGACAGGGTACTTGTCCCCAACTTGTACTGTGTGATATAGGAGTTGGTACATATAAGTACCAGGGAGTGTGAATGGGTGACAGGGTACTTGTCCCCAACTTGTACTGTGTGATATAGGAGTTGGTACATATAAGTACCAGGGAGTGTGAATGGGTGACAGGGTACTTGTCCCCAACTTGTACTGTGTGATATAGGAGTTGGTACATATAAGTACCAGGGAGTGTGAATGGTGACAGGGTACTTGTCCCCAACTTGTACTGTGTGATATAGGAGTTGGTACATATAAGTACCAGGGAGTGTGAATGGTGACAGGGTACTTGTCCCCAACTTGTACTGTGTGATATAGGAGTTGGTACATATAAGTACCAGGGAGTGTGAATGGGTGACAGGGTACTTGTCCCCAACTTGTACTGTGTGATATAGGAGTTGGTACATATAAGTACCAGGGAGTGTGAATGGTGACAGGGTACTTGTCCCCAACTTGTACTGTGTGATATAGGAGTTGGTACATATAAGTACCAGGGAGTGTGAATGGTGACAGGGTACTTGTCCCCAACTTGTACTGTGTGATATAGGAGTTGGTACATATAAGTACCAGGGAGTGTGAATGGTGACAGGGTACTTGTCCCCAACTTGTACTGTGTGATATAGGAGTTGGTACATATAAGTACCAGGGAGTGTGAATGGGTGACAGGGTACTTGTCCCCAACTTGTACTGTGTGATATAGGAGTTGGTACATATAAGTACCAGGGAGTGTGAATGGGCGACAGGGTACTTGTCCCCAACTTGTACTGTGTGATATAGGAGTTGGTACATATAAGTACCAGGGAGTGTGAATGGGTGACAGGGTACTTGTCCCCAACTTGTACTGTGTGATATAGGAGTTGGTACATATAAGTACCAGGGAGTGTGAATGGTGACAGGGTACTTGTCCCCAACTTGTACTGTGTGATATAGGAGTTGGTACATATAAGTACCAGGGAGTGTGAATGGGCGACAGGGTACTTGTCCCCAACTTGTACTGTGTGATATAGGAGTTGGTACATATAAGTACCAGGGAGTGTGAATGGTGACAGGGTACTTGTCCCCAACTTGTACTGTGTGATATAGGAGTTGGTACATATAAGTACCAGGGAGTGTGAATGGTGACAGGGTACTTGTCCCCAACTTGTACTGTGTGATATAGGAGTTGGTACATATAAGTACCAGGGAGTGTGAATGGTGACAGGGTACTTGTCCCCAACTTGTACTGTGTGATATAGGAGTTGGTACATATAAGTACCAGGGAGTGTGAATGGTGACAGGGTACTTGTCCCCAACTTGTACTGTGTGATATAGGAGTTGGTACATATAAGTACCAGGGAGTGTGAATGGTGACAGGGTACTTGTCCCCAACTTGTACTGTGTGATATAGGAGTTGGTACATATAAGTACCAGGGAGTGTGAATGGGCGACAGGGTACTTGTCCCCAACTTGTACTGTGTGATATAGGAGTTGGTACATATAAGTACCAGGGAGTGTGAATGGGTGACAGGGTACTTGTCCCCAACTTGTACTGTGTGATATAGGAGTTGGTACATATAAGTACCAGGGAGTGTGAATGGTGACAGGGTACTTGTCCCCAACTTGTACTGTGTGATATAGGAGTTGGTACATATAAGTACCAGGGAGTGTGAATGGGCGACAGGGTACTTGTCCCCAACTTGTACTGTGTGATATAGGAGTTGGTACATATAAGTACCAGGGAGTGTGAATGGGCGACAGGGTACTTGTCCCCAACTTGTACTGTGTGATATAGGAGTTGGTACATATAAGTACCAGGGAGTGTGAATGGTGACAGGGTACTTGTCCCCAACTTGTACTGTGTGATATAGGAGTTGGTACATATAAGTACCAGGGAGTGTGAATGGTGACAGGGTACTTGTCCCCAACTTGTACTGTGTGATATAGGAGTTGGTACATATAAGTACCAGGGAGTGTGAATGGGTGACAGGGTACTTGTCCCCAACTTGTACTGTGTGATATAGGAGTTGGTACATATAAGTACCAGGGAGTGTGAATGGTGACAGGGTACTTGTCCCCAACTTGTACTGTGTGATATAGGAGTTGGTACATATAAGTACCAGGGAGTGTGAATGGTGACAGGGTACTTGTCCCCAACTTGTACTGTGTGATATAGGAGTTGGTACATATAAGTACCAGGGAGTGTGAATGGTGACAGGGTACTTGTCCCCAACTTGTACTGTGTGATATAGGAGTTGGTACATATAAGTACCAGGGAGTGTGAATGGGCGACAGGGTACTTGTCCCCAACTTGTACTGTGTGATATAGGAGTTGGTACATATAAGTACCAGGGAGTGTGAATGGTGACAGGGTACTTGTCCCCAACTTGTACTGTGTGATATAGGAGTTGGTACATATAAGTACCAGGGAGTGTGAATGGTGACAGGGTACTTGTCCCCAACTTGTACTGTGTGATATAGGAGTTGGTACATATAAGTACCAGGGAGTGTGAATGGGTGACAGGGTACTTGTCCCCAACTTGTACTGTGTGATATAGGAGTTGGTACATATAAGTACCAGGGAGTGTGAATGGGCGACAGGGTACTTGTCCCCAACTTGTACTGTGTGATATAGGAGTTGGTACATATAAGTACCAGGGAGTGTGAATGGGTGACAGGGTACTTGTCCCCAACTTGTACTGTGTGATATAGGAGTTGGTACATATAAGTACCAGGGAGTGTGAATGGGCGACAGGGTACTTGTCCTCAACTTGTACTGTGTGATATAGGAGTTGGTACATATAAGTACCAGGGAGTGTGAATGGGTGACAGGGTACTTGTCCCCAACTTGTACTGTGTGATATAGGAGTTGGTACATATAAGTACCAGGGAGTGTGAATGGGTGACAGGGTACTTGTCCCCAACTTGTACTGTGTGATATAGGAGTTGGTACATATAAGTACCAGGGAGTGTGAATGGGTGACAGGGTACTTGTCCCCAACTTGTACTGTGTGATATAGGAGTTGGTACATATAAGTACCAGGGAGTGTGAATGGGTGACAGGGTACTTGTCCCCAACTTGTACTGTGTGATATAGGAGTTGGTACATATAAGTACCAGGGAGTGTGAATGGGTGACAGGGTACTTGTCCCCAACTTGTACTGTGTGATATAGGAGTTGGTACATATAAGTACCAGGGAGTGTGAATGGGCGACAGGGTACTTGTCCCCAACTTGTACTGTGTGATATATGAGTTGGTACATATAAGTACCAGGGAGTGTGAATGGGTGACAGGGTGCTTGTCCCCAACTTGCAATCATTCTTGTTTTTTTTATTTTTCAAAAAGTCCATTTTTTGAACAGTTTTGTTTGAGAAAACAGACTTTAAAGTAATTGTAGTTCGATTGTTCATCAAGTACCTATAAATGGGGAGACACACACACCTTTAGACAAATATTTATACTGATACACAGACTCACTTATGGGGTACTGAAATTTATCGAGCCTATCGTTGGTCAATATCTGTTTGGCAGGGTAAATTTCAACAACTAAACAGATGTGTGAGATTGCAAAATTCATGGGGTACACTTTTCCAGAGACTGTGTAATTTTGGAGTGCGGGGGGAGGAGGTCTTATAAAAAAATGTTTTATTATAATTTTTTTAAGTTAAAGTTTTGCATGTGCCAAGTTTGTTGATCGGCATGTGTAGTAGCTTGTCAACATTTGTGAAGTCTATGTGTTGTTATCGACTTTGTAAATGTCGATATTTCAGTTTTCATTTAAATGAAGTCCACACAAATGAACATTTTGCAGTTCATTTGATTGAGAAATACTTAGTTTGCTGCTTTGCTGCACAATTGGTTGATTATTGGTTTCACTGCGGTGTGCTTTAGTTTATTCTCATACTGTCAGTTACAATACTTACTTTAATTCTGCACCTTCACTCTGTTCTTCTTTTCTTTCTTCTTCTTTCTTCTTTCTTCTTGTTCTTCTGTTCTTCCTTCTAGCACAGGCTGCAGCACAGCTGACAAAATCCACCCAAATAAAACAAAAGTAAAATCCGATAGAAAGTTTAAAAAAAGGTCACGAAACAATCCACAAGTCAAGCCGACAACTGACTGATTGATTCTCGATCTTTTCCCAGCACATAAAGTCCGGGAAGAGAGCGACAACCAATCAGCAGCATTTAGCCCAGCAAGCACGTCATGACGTGCCTGCGGACGTCGCAGTCCGAGCCCCTTCCAATTCTATTGTAGGCTACAACCTGAATCGCCGTCTTACCCAATGTTAGTTGTACCTGAAGTATCTCAGATGCATTATACTGGGCTACTAGTCCGAAGCAGGGACGTCGGGAGGCATACGCACTGTACTGATTTCAGTACAACTTCTTTAGAAGAGGGTCAGCTTTTTTAAAAAAAAAACTTACGTACATATTTTTTCTTTTTTTAAACAGTGTTGGCTCCTTTAAGGAACATACCAGCCAGTTGGAAGTGAGCTCACGTCATGTCCGGCTGGCTGCGAGCGGGAAATGTGCTGTAGTGAGTGAGTGGAAGACAATCGCAAATGGATCATCGCTGCAAGCGGGAAATGTGAATATGTAGTGAGTGGAAGGCAATCGCAAATGGATTATCGCAAAGAGATTATCAGGTAAGGTGTGTGTGTGTGTGTGTGTGTGTGTGTGTGTGTGTGTGTGTGTGTGTGTGTGTGTGTGTGTGTGTGTGTGTGTGCGTTCGTGGGTGAGAATGTGTGTGCATGAGTAAGTCAATGAGTAAGATTCTGTGTGTGTGTGAGACAGTAACTGATAGTGCTTAACTATCTCCTCTTTAGCAAACTGTCGCCGATTTTGAATCTCAATATCAAAGTGGTTCTTATACATAATTTCATTAACTTACTAACAGTCAGGCATCTGAGTTATGCAGCTCTGAATAAAGTTGTGTGGCTGATATGTGTTTCTGTGTGCTCATGCATGTGCATGATGCCTCTTAACTCCACCTGTTGTTGTTGAATATCCTTGATTGTCTCATATGTTTTGTCCTCTCTTCATACAATTTGAGGTTTTCTAACAGTCACTCAGTAATGACACACAGTTATTTGAGTTTCAGATTCTAAATACCTCAGAAAATGCATACTAATGCAAAATCCTATTATTCTAGCAACTTTTTAAGGATACAATACCATTACTTATAATCTGTACCTGACTTTGGTCTTTGCTCCCTATTTTTTGGGGGGCTTTATCCAAGATTTTAGAGCTAAGAAATTGAAGTTACAGTATGTCTCACAACAGTGACTAAAAATATCATTGAGGTCATTAAGTATATGCTTATTAATTCGATCATGTGTGTGTGTATGTGTGTGTGTAAATGCCCCCACATAATACACCTGCTGGTTATAGGTGTTCAGGCTCAAACCCTGTATCTTTGCTGCAGGGTAAGAAGAGCCTAAAGTCCCTAACCACCACCATTTCTGACCTTTGTTCAGATTTGTTTTTCTAATGGTTGTTAAGTATGGTGAGAAGTGAGAACTTAGAACTGAAGTTGTATTTCCCCCATTATTGTTTTTGTTGTGTGTCCTGGTTTTTTGTGCTAAGGTGTGAAGTGAGAACTGAATTTGTATTCCCTCATTATTGGCTTTGTTTGTCCAGGTTTTTTGTGCTAAGAGGTTGAGAGCTATCTAAATGATAGCAATTAAGTTTGTCTTCCTGTTTTTCAAACTGCTGATTTAGCATAGTGGTATGTTGTACTGACTGTAGTGCATATGGTTCTGGGTTCAAGACATGCATGGTGATAACACAGCATTTTATTCTAGCAACTTTCCAAAATTATACAAGCAATGTTTAAAATGTATCCCTGGTTTTTGGCCTCCCCCTCCCCAATAAATGTTGGCTTTTTCCAGATTTCTTGTGCTGCAAAGTTCAGAGATACAGCTGAGTGTCGACATTTTACAAGAACTGAGAGCTGCAGGGGAACTAAAATTTAGTGCTGCTTATGCTGAGTCTGCTTGTACTGTTAATAGCACAACAAGTAGTGTATTTGCTTTTGATGCAGAAGGCTGTGGGTTCTTCTCTCACAGTAGGTAGATGCATTGCTGATACTGCACTGTGTTGTAAAGGGGGGTGGATGCTGTAGTCCGTTTTGGCGAAGATATCTAGTAGTAACTATGAACCAATTATCAGTTTGCCATCCATTCCCTATTGCAATATTACTAGCGTATCATTGTTTTTAATACAACATAGGCAATTTATTCCTCAAGGGCAACAGGCACTTTATTTGTAGATGAAACCATGAAACATAAAGTTGTTTTCTAGCAGCAGCCTCTTCATTAGTTACAGATTTCTTTAATGTGGAATTATGTAGATGGCTTTTACTAGTTCAGAGATTGTGCATATTTACTGATACTGGTGGACTGTATAAGTTTGAGTAGACTTTTATGATGGAAATGTTATGAATTGGGCTGTTTTGTCATTATTGGTGCATGCATTTTGTTTCATTGGTGACTGGAAAAATGTTCAAAACAATAAATTTAAAACAGTCTCTAACAACTGTACTGTATTGTACAAGGAATATAATTTAATACAATCAGGAAGGTGTATCAAAGAGGACGTGTATATTTCATGTGCAAGCGGCCTATGATTTCAAAACAGTCCAAAGTTCATCTTTATCTGCCACTGGCAAAATGTATTTTCTTTGAATGTGGGTTTCAATGCTGTTTCAATGAATGTGAGTTTGAAGGGCAGAGAAGTTTTAATGCTAAGTCTAGTTTCATCGTGAGACTGCATTGCTTTGTTTAGCAGATATTTATTGGTGTTTGTGCTGTAAAATGCAAAATAAAACTTTTCTGGCAAATCATTTAGGAATGAAGTCACTAAATAATGACCAACGTTAAGTTTCAGATGTCATAATCTTCAGAAAAATGCATGCTAAAGCAAGACCTGATATTCTATCAACTGTCTTAAGTTCATACAAGATCAATTTTTAGTACTGTTTGTATGTTCCCCCAATATATTTGGCCTTGTCCAGATTTCCTGCATTAAGAGGTTGAGAGGTATGTGCAAATAAATCACTTTATAGAATTAGGAGTATTCAAACCTCTCAACTGTCCCCAATTTTGGCTCAAAATGTTGCTCTCCCCCTAATAATCTCTCCCCAAAATAGCAATTTTGGAAGAAAACGTGGAGGGTTTACTTTTATAAATAACTGTAATGATCAGAGTTATACATTACTTTTATTTCAGAAATGCATGTAGAGTCTCTAATTTTGTCAGCTGCTCAAGTTAACTGTGCTCATATTAAAATGGTGTCCCTTCTTTGACAGGTTCCCAGCTGTATTGTCTGGCAATTTTATATTTTTGCATCACATTTTTGGTCCGTTTTTCATAAAATTGCAGTTTTCTGGCAAATTAGTGGCAAATCATTAAAGACTGAAGTTAGAAAATAATGGCAGACATTTGAGTTTCAGATTTCATACCTTTCAGAAAATTCGTACTAAAGCAAGACCTACTACTATTCTATTATCTTTCTAAGTTTATAAGAGCAATATTTAAAAAAATGCCCTTATTTTTGGGCCTTTGCCTCAGTTTTATTTATGAGTTTGTTGCTCTAAGAGGTTGAGAGGTATGTGTGTGTGTGTGTGTGTGTGTGTGTGTGTGTGTGTGTGTGTGTGTGTGTGTGTGTGTGTGTGTGTGTGTGTGTGTGTGTGTGTGTGTGTGTGTGTGTGTGTGGTAGGTAGCATACCTCTCAACTGTCCAAATTTTGCAGAATGTCCAGATTTTTGCCCCATATTTTTTGTCTGTTCCTCATAAATTTTGTGATTTTTCTAGAAAATCATTGAAGGCTGAAGTTACTAAATAATGACAGACATTTGAGTTTCAGACTTCATGTCCTTTAGAAAAATTCATACTAGCACAAATCCTGTTATTTTAGCAACTTTCTCATACTAGCACAAATCCTGTTATTCTAGCAACTTTCTAAGTTCACAAGAGCATTACTTAATATCTGTCCCTGTTTATTTTAGGCTTTGTCCATATTTATTGCACTAAGAGGTAGGTAGGGGTGTGTGTGTGAATGAAACACCCTAGTTAGGTGTAGCAGGTGGTTAGTAATTTACTCAAGCTCAAAACCTATATCTTAGTTACAGAAAACAAAAGCATAAATCCTCTACCCCAACTACTATGCTGCATTTTTCAAAGAACTGACTTTCAGGTTCATTCTCAATTCAAGAAACCGAGTTTGAGTGAATCTATATTATATTACTGAAGAGGCATTACAACGAATGCCTCTTCATCAACACTAAAAGAGTGAACCGTGAATTACGAGAATGGCCGTAGCTTGGCTGGGGAGGGGGGTAGCAGTTTGAGAGCTGTGAGTACAAATTTGAAAATCCTAGCTACACCTCTGGTCCAAAGGTGTGCATATCCTTTATAAATATGGAGACACCACCATCTTTGGAGCTTCGGTTCATGTTCTGGGTCCAAAAGATGTGGAATGAGTTATAGTTATAGCCTGGTAGCACAGGTGTGCTTTCTACTGCTTTAAACCAGGTCTCCATTACAGCACTAGCAGAGTGCTTTGAGCAAGTGCATCTTGAGATTTAGACTTCTGGCGTTGAGCAGCATGACCCTTAGATTGCATTTATTTATAACTGTTATGGTGGCAATTTAGTCTTTGGAACATCATCTAAAAAAGCCACTAGTTACAAAAATAAAATTGCCAAAGATTCCAAAGACAACCACAAGGCATTCTATAACTATGTCAAGAATCTAAATGGCAATGCTCAGATCTGCTCTGAGCTACAGCAGAATGGCATTAAATATACTGATCCCAAAGATATTGCCAATATCCTGGCAGATCGATTCAGTGCCAACTTCACCCCCCTCTCATCCCCTAAATGGCCCATCTCAATACTGGAAGATTGCCAAATTCCGGTAATAACAGCCACGCAGGTAAAAAACGCACTCTCCAAAGCAAAGAATACAGCATTCATGGGACCAGATGACATCCCAGGCTGTGTACTACATGAACTACAAAAAGAACCGGCACCTCACCTAAGTGTCATGTTTAATCATACCTTCACCTCAGGCTTCGTGCCCACTGAGTGGCGCACAGCTACAGTTATCCTACTCCACAAAGGGGGATCCATCTTGGATCCCGGGAACTACCGCCCCATCAGTCTGACGAGCCTGATCTGCAAGGCCATGGAATGTATTATCATGGAACTTATAAACAAAGACACTGGCAACCTTAAAACACTGGACCTCACCCAGTTTGGGTTCATGAAGGGCCGATCTTGTCTCCTGAACCTTATTGACTTCTTTGAATCAGTCTCCAGAGCCGTGGATGAGGGTAAGGCAGTCCATACAGCCTATCTGGACCTTGCCAAGGCCTTTTACACCATCCCCCACTCTGGAATCATAGATAAACTTACTAAGCTGGGCATTAATCCCTACGTCACTCGATGGGTTGCCAACTGGCTTACTGACAGAACCCACACTGTAAAAGTAGCTGACTCCAAATCCAGCTCCAGACAAGTGACAAGTGGAGTACCTCAGGGTTCAGTCTTGGGACCTCTCTTGTTTGGCATCTACTTCTTTGAAGTACAGGCCAACACTAAGGGACTCTGGCTAACAAAGTTTGCAGATGACTGCAAACTGAGAGCCATTATTGAATCCCCAAATGATGTGGATACTCTCTACAAAAGGGCCTTACAGAAACAGATGCTTGGTGGTGCCAGAGCTCAAGCTCAATGCCAAGAAATGTATAGTTATCCCCTTTGGGAAAAAACATTTACCCGTGAATTATCACATAGGTGGCAGTACATTAAACACCGAAAGTGTGATAATAGACTTAGGGACACAGATGGACAGTGGTCTAACCTTCAATAACCACATCACCACAACAGTCAGGAAATCCTTCTATTTGGCACACCTCATCACTAAGGGCTTTTCTTCCAGAAAAAAGGAGGTCATTGTCCCACTGTACTCATCTCTCATTAGACCCATTATAGAATACAACACCCCATTTCGTATGTACCTCTCAAGACATCTGCAACTGGAAAGGCAGTAGAAATACCTCACTAAAAGAATTGCAGGCCTAAAGCAGATGCCCTATGCTGACCACCTTAAAAACCTCCAGCTATACTCTGTCGCATATCGTCTCCTCCGTGGCGATCTCTGCTTAACATACAAGGCCGTGTCAAACCCAGAGCTGTTGGACATGCTACACTTGCAGAAATCCCAATCCCTCAGAGCCACACGCTCCAGGGATCTAAACCTTGTCATCACAATAAACAAAACATGCTGGAGGGATAGGTTCCTGACCCAGAGACTCCCCAGACTCTGGAATAGACTGCCCATACATGTCAAGCAGAGCGCCTCTTTGGCCCTCTTCAAAAGGAACCTTGATGATTGGATAGGAGAAAGGAAATTCACCCCAGGGATCACGTCAGTTGCCCTGCTAGACAGGGGTCCAGGGAAGTAAATAGTGTGGGAAGAAATAGCCAGGGAATTGTTATGGCTAGTTTTATATAGGACCTAGCGCCGATAGCCTAGTACCAACCTATGAACCTATGAACCTATAGGGGTGGCATATATATATATATATATATATATATCCCATACAGACTTGTAATACAAATGGTATAGAACTTTAAATGGGCAATCAACTATATATAATATCATTTTAAATTAATAAAATAAAGGGGAAGGCACGTATAACTCCTGTGATACAAGTACAGATTTGTAATACAAATATTTTGGTACTTTAAGCAAATAGCACAGAGGAAAATTTAAAACCATTAAAACAACATAACAATGGAAAATGCTTGTATAGCTCATGTCACTTATATAGGATACATATGCAGATTTATAACTATCTGAGTAACATAAGCTAAACTATGCAGATGGAACAGTATACAGATAAAGGACATAGGTTATTATAGGAAACACAGATGGAGACAGGAAATATAATGTGGGTAAAGAAGGCAAAGGAATGGAGAGAGAGAGATGAAATGGTTAGAGATAGGTACTTATATAAGAACAGAATGCAAATGAGACTGGGCATATGGGAATGAGGCTAGCATGATGAAGGAAGATTAGAAGTTTTTAAAGTGCTTAATTTAAGAATGGATATAAAGGATGGTGATGTTTCTAAGGGATATATATGGTTCCAATGGATGAGATCAGTGTGCTGGAGAAAGATGGATGTTATAACAATTGCAATTGATGTCTGATGTGAGGGATGGACATGTCTATAAGAGAATCAGCTGCTAAGTGGTGCACAGAGCAGGAAGAGAAGAAGACTGCATTAAGAATTTAGGATGTAGAAGCATAAACTTGCTTGAGATAAAGATTAAAACAATTAAATTGTTGATATTTTTACATTATCCAGCAGGTAAAAAAATGAATAGCCATGTCTCCTCAGGTACTCGTTATATCGTTTTGTCTTTTCATCTAACTGAAATTCTTCCTGTAGTAGTTGTAATCTATGCAAAATTGTGAATCGTACCCATTGGTTTTTCTGCTTGATACAGTGAAGAAGTATTTAATTCTACTACATTATTGCACAAATGGTAGGTGCTCATGTAAATGAAAGCCTCCATGTGTCTTGTAAGTTTATCACTACATGCCCATGCACACTTACATTTCTGAGTGTCAGCTTGGTAAAATACTGTGTATTTATATTATCTTTTTTTAACCTTTGCTTTCTGACTAGAAATAAAACATATTTTCATCAGAGATCTCTCTCTTGAGGAAAATGAGGAAATTCATAATCCAGATGTTTGTATGGGACACATTAGGGAAATCAACTGCTCAGAACAAGCTGTCTTTAGAAGGTCTAAATGTGCAAAGCAGTTTAAAGGATCAAAGTTTTTTTAATGTTGTATCTCCTAGGGCTATGCCTTAGCCTTGCCCTCTACTTTCTGATCCTGTCTGCTCTTTGGTCATAAGCAGACAGCCTTGAAATCCTATAGATTCAATCAACCATTATTTAGGCAAGTCTATTGACAATGCGGAAACTATTTTTCTTGGCTTTCTACTGCAGAGTATTAAATTACTTGGTTGTTTCTGTCTGATCCAACATTTTAGTTGCAATGTTAAAAATGTGCAGACATGGAGTCTTGACAGAACATATCTAGACTACAAATTCTGCTTAAAATTTCCCTGAATTAGCTGGCTTGAACTGCTGCTTTCAGAACAATTCAGAAAAAATGTTTAGCTATGTTGAGTGTTCAGTTGTTTTTGAAAAAATATACTTCACAATGCTGATCTACATGGCGAATCTACTTTCCTTATGGTTTGCTGACTAAATATGTGGTGAAGCATTTTACGCATTTCAATTCGGTACGATACTTTAATTAAAATTAATTGAATAAAAATATGACATACCTTTCATATCCGCTGATGTAAAAGCTCATATGCCATGAGAAGTGTGAATATAACATCCTGCCTTTAAAATGATAGAAATGTAATATTTGCAAATCACTATGGAAAAAGCTTTATTGAACATTAAGAGTTAAACTACCTGAAATTGCTAGAGTTCTGGATGCATCTTAAATACTGCATATTAACAACAATGTGCTGCAGAAATTTGTTAAAATGCATTATAGCCAATGCATTTTAACAAATTTCTGCAGCACATTGTTGTTGGTTGTCCGACTAATAAAAAACAATATTAGACTGACAATTTATTTGCAAAATAATTTTGTCTATAAATGTTATGTCAGTGTTCATGTATTTTAACTTCAGTGCAATTGTTTCCTAGATTATTAACATGCCTTTCTTAGTCATCCACTGTAAGATACATGCTCAATGGAATGTTTGCACATAAAAAGATCTTTAAAACAGTCTCCTATAATAGACTTTGATGACTAATTCTATAAATTGTTTGCTTGTTTTGACCAATCATGTGATTACTGTGCGCAGTGTTAGAGAGATGCAGGAATCTGTTTAGTTGTGTAGAGTTCTAAGGCCTCTTCCTGACCTACAATGGCCAAAAGCACCATCAATCTACAATTGTACCTGCACCCTTAAACCTCACATTATTGCACAAGGTACATTTGTTTGTGTTAAATCTCTTGTGTAACATGTACAGTTTAAGGAGAATTTGTGCCTGTGTTGAGTTCCAGACATGGGTACTTCCCATCCCTCTAGATAACTGGCACATGTAGGAATCACCCATCACTGCACCACCGTCACACCACTCATTAAAATCATTTACTGCTCACACCAACATCACAGTGAAAGGCAAAACCTAATTTAGGAGGAGTCTGTGCATGACAACATAACCCCAGAATGGTGACTGAAAGTGATGTTACATAAGGCAGTATTCAGAACCTATCTTAAGGAATATTTAAACAGAAGAGTGGCGAATAAGACAAATAGTAGCACTGGCCATTCAGAAATGTCACAAAGAAAAGCAAGTCTTAAGACTTAGGTTGCAATTCTGTGACAACTGTATATGAGCTTTATACTTCGCTTTTCTGCAGTAACGGACCCTGAACTGCGAGTATGTGTTCAGATATTGCAAGGTTCGGCTATGATAATAATGGTCCGGGGGAGTATAGCAATCTAGTGTCTATTCTGATTTGTGATTTTGGGGTTACTGTTTGTTTTAGAGCTATTTATGGTCACATTCAGCTCTGAGCATCCTAATGGTTTCATTAAGCTCTAAACTAGTTTGCTTAAGTGTGTTCTTAAGGAAGGTAAAATGAGATCTCTTATAATCATTAAATAATTTCTTTATCTTGTCATATAACTTCTTTATATGGCTATTCTGCATATTGGCTTGTATTTAAAATTATTATTATTATATTCTGTGACAGCCTCATCAGTATAACTGTTTAACTGGGAGTAGAAGTCAGAGACATAGGCAACAGCCTGTACTTTCTTTAGCAGAAACATATTTGGCCAGGATCATACAAATAAAGGCATTATACTCAATGACTCATGAAGTATATGATGGCATAGTGACACCCTAGTGTGAGTAGAAATCCTTCTGAGTATGATACAAGCTAAGTATGGCAATTTGTTGATCAAAGAGAGCCTCACTTTACAATTCTGCTTACTCGTTTAAACACAATTACTGGAGTAAATGACTTACTTCCAATAAAACAGCAGCAGACATTTGTTTCACACAGATGACTATGCTGCTTTTGCCCATACTGAGCATTGGCCTATCATTTTTACACCAGGAGTGGGCTGACAGAGACTGAGGTACGGAAGTATCAAAGGGCAAAGCACAATTTTACCAAGTCTCTAATCATCTGCAAACTTTAAGATCCAGAGATTGCTGATGTTAACCTGTGCATCTAATTAAAGTAAATAAAAAGACAGGGCTAGGAACAGAGTCCTGTGGAATCCACTGGATAATTTAAATGTTGTGGAGAACTGGCTACCCATCCTCACCCTAGAGGTTCTTCCTTAGGGCCAGCTGGCCTTCCAACAGGTTGCATAAATATTACCTCTGAGCTGACTGAGTCTATCTATGATTCCTGTCTATGGGATGATGTCAATATTCTTTGTGAAACTGAGATAAGATGCATATACTTGTACAGCAACAACCCCTCATCCAGTGTAGCTATGACTTTTTTCAGATGGTGAGCAGATTTAATGAATTATGCTTTACAATGATTTCCATAACCTTGCAAATGATATGTAGTCCTGACTGATTAAATGAGTGCTGCATCAGGAATAGATTCACCATACAGGGACCACATTAGCCTATTGCCACTTGCCTGGAACACAGCTTGTGTGGAGGGCTTTGTGATTGGTGACAAGACAATGACAATGTTGTTCAGGCTCAGGGAACTAGTGCTTCTGACCATAAACTAAGGTCACATCTTGTTAATCCCATGCTATGTTTGTTGGGTCACCAGTTGGATACAGTAGTGAAGTAGCCCCATGCATTGAGTTGCTAAAATTAATGCTATATTTACTTGTAGAACTGTTGGCAATATCTTATAGTTCAGAGTAGAATGCAGCATTTAGATTAAGGGCACTTCAGCCTAGACCTTCATCTTTAATTTTCCTTCTATGACTTAAAAAGCTTTATGGTTATTTTATGATTTGGTAGCAAGTTTGAATTGAGAGGATTCATAGGTTTTCTGAAAAAGACTTACTTTTTTGTTGAACCCAGTTTTGTCTGAAATCAAAGGATGCCCTATATATTTTGAGAACTGCATTTTCACTGACTTGGCCAATCCTCTCCTTTTTCTTTCTTTCTTCGGTAGCTTTAATACAAAAAATGTAGTTTACATTGGACACCGCTATCCCTATATTTAACAGACGTACAACTGTGGTATAACTGCCATATAAAATGTAGTCAAACAGTAGAAGTTCTATAGTCAACATTTCCTCTTCACCTCTGATGACTAGCTTGAAACCTTCAGTAGCTTATATTTCTCTGTATGATGTATATAGTTACAAACTGAATTTCAACATAATTTTTTGACGTTTATATAATTCTGAACATTATTAACCAAGCATATGATAAGCATTTGACACAATAACCCATTTGGGCATTGTAAACGACACTGAATTAGATATTAACCCCAAGTCATCCAATGAGTAGCCAACTGGCTTACAGACAGGCTCCAAGAAGTTAGGGTAGAGGAGTCTATCTCCACAAAATGGCTATTCACTACTGGAATGCCTTAGGGCTCAGTCCTGGAGCTGATCCTGTTTGGTATCTACTTTTCTGAAGTCAAGGATAATGCCAAAGGCCTCTGACAGTCCAAGTCCATAGATAATTACAAATTGGGTGCAGTTACTGTATCCCTCAAGACACAAATACCCTCTACGAAGGCCTGACACAAACTAATAACTGGTGGCAGAGTCACTTTCTGAAACTCAATGCCAGGAAGTGAATAATAACATCTTTCAGTAAGACAGCCACACCCGCAGATTGCTACATTTATAATTCACCCCTAAGAATAGATCCAGTGGTCTGGGATTTGGGAATGCATGTAGACAGTGATTTGACATTTGACCATTACATTTCTACAGTGGTAAGGAACTCATTCTATGTTGCACAAGTTGTAAGTGCAAGAATATGACATCCACGTCCAGAAATGTCATTATTCCATTGTGCTCTGTCTTCATAAGATCACTCATTGAATAAAATATTCCTTGCATGTACTTGACCAAGCATATGTAACAAGTGGAGCATCCACACAGAGTCCTCACCAAAAGAATACATGGTTCAGAAAACAAGTCCTATGAAGACTGCCTCAAAGTCTCATCCTTATATTCAGTCTTCTATGGACTGCTGAGAGGTGTCCTATGCCTGGTCTTCAAACCATCTCCTGATCCAGTCTTAATGGACTTCTTGCACATTCACAAAAAAAAAAAATGAAAAAAAAATAACATTAGAAACATCCCATCCAGGGACATAAACCTTGCCTGCAAAATAAATAGGACATGCAAGAGGAACAGGTATGTGTCTCAGAGGCCAATTTGGAACAGACTTTCCATCCATATGAAGCAAAATAATTCCTTGCACTTATTCAAGTGAAACTTGGATCAGTGAATGGGAAACCCTAAATTAACTCCGGGTCTGGCATCTATGTCTCTATTAGTGAGAGGAAGCTTGTAAAGGCTCAACTGTTCATGCTTAAGTTTATATAACCCCTATAAATACCTAAGGGTCATTATCTTCCTAAAATTTCTGGAAAACATGGGTAGGCTTAAGAAGGCCCTTTTAGATCATTAGCTTAGTACTCTCCTATGATCCTTTTCTTTGAAAACCTATGTACACAGTTTAACTAATATCTCTTCCTTCTCTCCTATCAGGTCATACAGGCTACCACTCAGACTTTCACACAGCAAAGGGGATTTGGGTATATAAAACAAAACTTCAGACCCTTCACATAAGAGGCATACCTTCATGATAGACTGCATACCCTTGTGATTCTGAGGCCTAAAATACCATTGCAGATGTGCTGGCTTAATGAGACATGAGTGTTGTTCCTAGTATCAGAAAGTGGCTTCATAGCCTTAGTAAGTATAAGAACCTGTTTTGTTTTCAGGCTACATAGTCTCAGTTCTGATTTAGAGCTTCTTCAGAAACCCATTTGATCTCCATTCCTTGGAACATTAGAAACTGTCACATGGTGGATTTAAGAACTTAGCCTCCTCATTATTTTAAGGCAGAGAAGAGGAGAGTCACTGCATTATTTATGGATTCTGTGGACATTGCTCATATTGTTATGATCTAGCAAAAGACAATCTGAGTCAGTTGGCTACAGTTATTGGAACAGATGATTGACCACACTATTACACTGATAAATTTTCTGCAGTCTGCTATGGGTTTGAAAAATCTATGGCAGGAAAAATACTTGTTATCAGAGACCTTAATAGTCTTTACAGATCCACTGACTCCGTTAATAAAAATTCCATTCACCCAAACACCTTTCAGGCTTGATAACTGCTTAAATTTATATTTTGTCTTAAAGTTTACCTTGTTCCATGCTCAAGTCTTCACTCATTCTCAGCTGATGTTAAAAACATCTGGTAAAGTGTTTTGTGTAAAGATGGATGCTTATGCATTTTATTTGTTATTTTAAGTGAAGCAGACTGCCATACTATGTGACTGTCTGTGTGCATATAAATAGATAGAGAGGTAGATATGATATACATAGGGGCTGGTGTGTGATAGTACAGGTTTGGGGAGTGAGTTTCATGATGAGTGGCAAAGCTATAGTTGCCTATTACTATATAGCAAACATTCCATGTTTCACACTAAAAAGACCACTTTGTTTCCCATTTCTCTCTTTTCTCGGAATTTTTGTGTTAGCATATCTCACAGAGTTCAAAAATTTATGTTAATTGCCTACATTTCTGCTGACTAGGGCTTTAAACAGATTGTATAATTTGTTTTTGTTATGAATAGTGTTTCTTGTGAATGGCTTTATATTCTAATTCTGAATTAATATTTTTTTGGAAAGTTGAGTTCATTTATTTAGTGCTGGTTATATTAGGACTTGTTGTAGGATTTATACTATAGTTTTTTTATTGATTTTTTTACTTAAAATCAGATGCATTACATCAATAATACTGTTTTCTGAGAGATAACATTAAAAATAGAAGTAGCCAATTCAAGTAAGTCCACTAAATACAAATGTCTTTTGTTACGGTCCTAATAAAATACACAAACACCCATGGACATTTGACGACCTTTATTGTGATAGAAATAAATAATAACCTAACTTTATTGAAACATAAAAACATAAGGGCAGCGTTCCCGCTCACCCCTTGGATAAAATTAGCTAATGGAATAATAACAAAACTGTATTAAACATCAATCAAATCAATAACAACATAAGGGCAGAGTCCCTGCTCACCAGTATATACAAATGGTTTAAGGATAAAAGCAGTGTACCCACTCACCTTGGATAAATAACAAAGGCAGCGTCCCCGCTCACCTTAATACTTGACAACTACCAATTTTCCATTCCAATTCATCCACCATCCTGTAGAGGGGAACAGAAGAGGGTCAGGTCTGACCCTCTTCTCTGCCCAACAAACCTTAAACCAAACTCAATTGGGTCGGGCAGGGAGGGCAACAAGACCACACCAAAATGTACTTATTCACTTTGGATCTCCCTTCAAACCCCCCCCAAGCCACACCCCTCAACACTACTTCACTTCCCTTCAGATCTCATCTCACTTAATCCTTTCCTAACCCTTCTTAGCCACCCAGATAACCTAGCACAGCTACCACCCAGCACCACCCTCATTCCACACTAAACAGTCCCATGACAAATTCGTCTGTGCCAAGCTTCACTTGTCACGGTCCTAATAAAATGCATAAACATCCACAGACATTTGACGACCTTTATTGTGATAAAAATAAATAATAACCTAACTTTATTGAAACATAAAAACATAAGGGCAGTGTTCCCGCTCACCCCTTGGATACAATTAGCTAGTGGAATAATAACAAAACTGTATTAAACATCAATCAAATCAATAATAACATAAGGCAGCATCCTCGCTCACCCATATACACAAATAGCTAAATATAAAGGCAGCATACACATTCACCTCGGATACATAACAAAGGCAGTGTCCCCACTCACCTTAATACCTCACAACTACCAATTTTCAATTCCAATTCATCCACCATCCTGTAGAGGGGGAGCAGAAGAGGGTCAGGCCTGACCCTCTTCTCCACCCACCAGCCTGTAAAGGGCTGTTCCCCCTCAAACAATACCTTTCTTTATAAGATCCTCCACCATCAAACCCAAATTAAGATTAAATAAATCCAGACCAAAATCATTAAGATGAACTCCATCTGGTCTATACCACACTGGATCCTTACTGTCAAACTCTACATGCCGAACCGTATGTACCCCGATTTCTCCCAAATATTTTGCCAACTTAAAATTGACATATCTGCGAGCTTTCTCCACAGCAATAAAATTCTGTACCCCTTTCCATACCAACCAAGGAATAATCTCAGAGCAGGTAAAAACCACCCCTGCATTCATACTCCACAATGCTAACATGTCCTATCAAATTTGACAAACCAACTGCCTCTTTGGTACCCTGTCTAAATCATTGCCACCAAAATGAATCACTAACACCTGAGGCAACCCCCACTTAACCTGCAACCCATTACATTCTTGCAATATTTGACTCCACCTTAACCCTCTAACACCATGCCAAATTATCTTTAAACCAAAGTGATCCAAACCCAGATTCATGCCTTGCATCTAACTGCCGCACGCATAGCAGCTCAGAATATGAAATAATGGCCCAAGATGATGATCTGTCTCCAGTCTAAGAGAGGGGAAACATTTTTTTTAAAACAAAGCCTCTACAAACTACTAAATATAATTCAAAAAGACAATGGATGTCCACCATCCCACCCATTTGATTACTTTCACTGACCTTCCTTCATTTGCCAGATCGGATGCCCTACCCATCCAGAAGGAATGAGAAGAAAACATATCCCCTTGCAAATCCACACTCCAAAGCACCCTTCTCATAACCACGTTCGATTGCTTGCCCGTCAATCCTTTACCACTTACTGCTGAAAAAAAACCCTGAATTCTACCCCTCTGAGCCCACCACAACCTCCTTCCCCAAAATACAGGACATCTCCAAGCTGCCCCCACCTCCTCCAAAACTATGGATGGCTCAAGCCCCTCCTGAACTGTTTTTGAAAAATGCAATCTAATATGAACCGCCCTAGGTAATATCAACACATTCTCCCATACCAATGAATCCAATAACACAGACACACGAAACGTCCCACAATACATCCAAACACTAACTGTACACCACGACACATACTCATCCAAACAACTACACACCTTACCCAAACCCCTTAGCAACATCCTTAAAATACCCTTTGTAACCGGACATCTCCTATTCATGCTACCCCTTTCAACTCTAGCCCACCCTTTTAACTCTCTACTCACCACCCATGACCTAGTGAAATCCTCTAATCCAACCAATCGAGTATATGCAGCAATGGCTGCTAAGGCCACCCTCACTGTTCGCACGGCCCTTCCCTGCCCCTTCAACATGGCTAGATAATGCAACAGTAAATTCTCAGACCACACACAGTCCTCATCAGGTAACTGCCTCAAATATTTGTCAAAATTAAGCAACGCCCTACTGTAGGCTCAATTCGTAGATGTCACCCATGATTGTTGCACCAACCTGACGATCACTATTGCCCAATTTACCAAATGCCAGGTGGGACAACTGATGGATGCAAAGCCACTTCTGGAGCCACCTGCTGGAACCTGCAGAACTAAAAATGAGACAAACTATCAGCTATCTCATTCGAAACCCCCAGCACATGTAACCCTGTAAAAGAAAAGTTAATCAGCAAGCTATGCAGCACCATTTTCCTAAGAATAAGTAAGAAATGAGGTGCTTTTGCCATTTTTATCTGTAGCACTCTCACCACCGAAGAATTATCTGAATGGAATACCACCCTCCTCCCTTTCAAACGATCCTGCCATACTTCCAAAGGCGCCCAAATTGGCATCAACTCCAGAAAGGCAACATCCTGTTTCCACTCCTCTGACCAATGCTCCGGCCATGGAACAGCAAACCATTGACCTGCAAATTAAGCACCCATTCCTGACCCCCCAGTTGCATCAGTAAACTACTGCAGTTCTCCTTGTGCAACCCAGTCAACTGCCAAAATGAAATCCCATTAAACTGTTGTAAAAATTCCATCCATAAATCTAAATCCAGTGCCAACTTACTCACCCGTACTCTCTGGTGCTTAGTCTTATGTCCTTTCAACAAAAATGCCACAGACCGACAAAACATCCACCCAGGATGCACAGTCCTGCACATGAAGTTCAACAAACCCAACAATTCCATAACGTCCTTCACCTGAATCTTAGGCTTAGATTTCACCTAACCGATTTCTTCCCACAGCCTAACCATCTTTCCCCTAGGCAAACAAAACAAACCCTATCCTGCATCTACAGTCAGCCCCAGAAAATCCAAAGCTCTCCCAGGGCCCTCCAACCTATACTTAGCCAAAGGTACCCCCAAGGCCTCACACATCCCTGCAAACTCTTGCATATCTACCTGCGCCGCATGTCTACCTTCCCCCACCAATAAAAAAAGCATCTAAATAGTGTACAGCTTGCTGATCCTCCAACCTCTGCTGCCATATCCAGTGCAGTGCTGAGCTAAACTTCTTGAAGTAGCACATGCCACTGCACATCCCATAGGCATGGCAGTGTCAAAATAAATGTTGCCACTCACAACCATGCCTAATAATGGCCAATCCTCCTCCCTCACTGGTAGCAAACGAAAGGCTGACTCAATATCTACTTTAACTAACCAGGGGTCCTTGAAACTCCTAATAACCCAAATTGCATCATCCAAAGATGAATACGTTACTCTAACCTCTTCACTGGGAATGAAATCATTCACTGATTCACCCACAGGGTACGACAAATGGGGAATTAAGCAAAATTCACCCTGCTTTTTCTTTGAAACCAAACCTAATGGTGACACCTTAAAGTTAGGGAAAGGAGGGTAACAGAAAAGACCCAACACCCTCCCAGCCTGGCACTCTTTGTCAATAAACTCTTGCAAAATCACCTCCCCCCCTTGACAGACCTCAAATTTCTCCCCATCCTCCCACTCTCCATCAATGTGGACTTAATTGAAAGCCCTTTAGAAAAACATTCTATTAACTCCTCCGATACCACCGGCAGCAAATAATACATCAATAAGTCCTTCAATATAGTCACTTTACTAGGTGAATGGTTCCCCAAAACACCCTCTACCTCCCTGAAAGGACCCCCCCCTTTGGCCCCACAAATTATCCCGACCACACCCGCCTAGCTACGCTGAATGGGAACCATTCCAACCAATCAAACCTCCAAAGTGCAGTGCCTGACCCCCAACCTGACCACCACCCCCCCACATTGTGTGACTGCATGTGCCCCCATACACGTCAAGCAAATATGAGCAAATCTGCAGCCCACCCAGGAACACTTGCTGGCATTAAAAGCCCAACATAAAACACTACACCTCCCTCAGATGGCTGAGATAATCTGCTACCCCCTCCACTGGTATCCATCATGGTGGAAAGCCAAATGTCCAGATGTCTGACCTCCCAATGCATAGATTTATCTACTGCTTTATGCTTGCAAAATTTCTGGTCATACCATAACTAGGCTTCAACATCTGTGCTTCCCTAATAGTCAAAATAAAAGCCAAAAAAGGAAGAGCCAGCAAGGTGTCCCTTTCCATACACATCGCCATGTAATAAACAAAACCTAGGACCTAATTATCCCATGTCTTAGACCGAAACCTCCCTAATCTTTTGCGACCTATCACCGCCAATGCAGTCAAGAGACCCTTCTCATTAGCTGTCTTTGCTTCAGTCAACCTCTGAACCGCATCTGCATCAATCAATTAAAAATGTCGACGAATTCCCCTTTCCAAATCTTCTCCTTCACTAGCAGAGATATGTGCGGAGTCAATAAAATGGGAGCCCCTTCCTGCCATAAGGCCTGCAATGTCAACCAATCCCCTGGCCGTAATCCAAATCAGACCCCACCTCATGTACCTCAGGCCCTAACTCCTGATCTAACAATGACAGGATATCCTCAAAAACCCCTCCACACTCGGCTAAGGCCTCTAAACCACTACCCAGTAGCCCCCCTTGGACACCCTCACTGCCCCCTACCTCACCCCCACAACTGCTCCTGCCTCCTCACCCCCGCAGGCTTGATGAATTATTACCTGCAGCTGATAAAGCGGGCATCATCTCCTCCGTAGCCATCTTCACTGATGCTGTCTACCTGTCTCTCTTCGCCCTGGGTGCCCGGGTTGCCGTCATCTGCCGCTTCTTATGAGTGGTCACACCCTGCGTGCTAGTTGACGGTACCTCAGTAGGAATGTCCTTGAACAAATCTTCAGCCTGCGCTACAATACTGCCCATCTCTGTCTCAAAGCCTCAGCCATGATCCCCTTACCGTCTAATAACTACCCAAGGCCTACCTTACTCACACCTCAGGTCGTCTGGGACGTGATCCTGCCTCAACAAGACTACACCAAAATGTGCTTATTCACTCTGGATTTCCCTTCAACCCCTCCCAAGCCACACCCCTCAACACTACCTCACTTCCCTTCAGATCCCAACTCACTTAACCCTTTCCTAACCCTTCTTAGCCACCCAGATAACCTAGCACAGCAACAACCTAGCAACCCCCCATCCCACACTAAACAGTCTCGTGACAAATTCATCTGTGCCAAACTTCACTTTTCAGGGTGACACAGGAGCACTGTTAAGTAACTTGTTCAGAGACACTCAATAGATAAATGTTGGGGAAAGGAATCAGACCCTGAACCATGAGCCTAGGAAGCAGCTTATGAAAAGCTCAGAGCTTTATTAATCTTCCCTAATTACTAGTCTCGGTGAGTTTTGCTACTTTATTTTATTTTTTATTCTTTTAACTTCTTTCAGCTCAATAAGAATGAATTTCATTCTTAGATGGTTGATTTAGGTAGTCAGTGTTATTTGTGGAGGGATTGAATATGCTGATTTTGTGTGTACAGTGTGTGAATGTATTTAGTTTTTTAATTGTAGTAAGTTGGAAATGAAACACAGACTTCAAATTATGGTTTTAATATTATTTTGTCTTTCCTCATTTAAACTAAGTACAGATTTTTATTTAGGCAGTCGTAACAGGTGGGTAGTATATTTCTAGACCGATGTCAGCATCTGTGTTTTGTTTCTGCATCTTGTACACTTTTAAACTGTATTTTTAGAAAGTAACACAAATATGGCAAGTGCATGGGAAATGTAGTCATTTAGATAATAAAACAAGGGTGCAGCTCAGTTGTTGATGATGTGACAAGACTGTACATAAATGTATTTCACCTATTAAATGGTGTTACTGTTAGGATAAACAAACATAAGTATATCATTCATTATCACATAAACATGACAATGAAATATCTCTTCGGAAAAATAAATAAATAAAAAGTGTGAACACACAGATGCGCACACACACACACACACACACACACACACACACACACACACACACACACACACACACACACACACACACACACCACATACAAAACACAGTCTATTGCCTACATGCATTGCACACTTCAGTTCACCCTTCCTAAAACTAACATACTCTAAACATAAAATATGACTATATATATAATAACAAAAATAAAGCAATTCTACCCAAAAACTAACTTTTAGAAAGTCATTTACATGGTAGCAATCTAAAGCATGTTCACAATCAAAACTAAAATACACACACACACACACACACACACACACACACACACACACACACACACACACACACACGCACTTCATTTGCGCAAACAAAATATGTTTTACATGGGGTCCCCTACAGCTGCCAACATGGGGGGCTCTGCCACCACCTCCTTGTAATTTAAATATATTATATAATTTAAATATACCAAATCTACAATTGTACATTCATGACTACTTTGAATTCTCCAGTCTGTTGCTATAGCTGCTAGCACCCATCCCAACTACAGCAGTGACTGATTAGCCCTGATTTTGATGTGCAACCTATCTCATGCAGAACACTAAACAGTTGTGACGTGGTGTGTGTGTGTTGGATACATAAATACATACATATATAGGATGTTACTTTATTGACTTGTACTATCATTAGGAGATGACTCATAAAAAAAAAAAAAAAAAAAAAATACTCCCGATCCATTGGTTTAACAATAATTTTTTTTTTTATTTTTGCAGGGAGTGCAGGAAAGCAAGTCTGCCTGCATACACACACGCTCAGAAGGAAAGGGTAATGATAGCAATTCCATGTATATTCCAGTGTTAATTAATTGCTGGAACCTGTGTTCTGAGAGACTGCCTTCTAGACTATCTGCAAATATACAGAGCTGAGTATATTTTTTGTTTTTAAAGTTTGTACTGTTAGTTGTTGCTTAGATCTCTGTTGAAACTGTTTTGTCTCACCCATCCTCCCTATTTTTGGTTTGTAGTTTAAATTTGGTGGCTTTTGCAGTTAGTTGCCCGCCCCATTGTAGATTTGATCTGGGACACTCCCCCAGTCCCATCTCTTTACCACATTGTACCTAATAAACTCTGCACTTGCTCTCAGTCCTTTTTAATTTAATTGCATTTTTTAAACGGTGTGGTCTAATATTGCTACATGCTGAAGTGTGCTAGCTTACACTGCATGTGAATTGTTAAACTGTTTTTGCTACTTTTCTGTAAAAAAAAAACAAACAAAAAAAAACTGTAAGCCTGTTTCCTACCTTTCCTGTAACTAGTGTTCCAGATACAGATTTGCTGTATTCAGGACTGTAAGTAAGCTTCTGAGCCCCCCCCCCCCAAGCCTTTCTGTGTTGGAGGGAAGCCTTCTAGCTTATCAGTGGGAGTAGTAAGCACTAGGTAACCTGTCTACCACATAAGGAGTGGTTCTGGTCCAGAAATTGTAGTTATTGGCCGTTTGGGCAATCTCTTCCATCTCTCTCAACTTTCTGATTTGAAAGCCTGCATTTGCACTTGTTTCTGTCCTGTAACTCATCTAGTGCAGATACAGATTCTTAGTTTTAGCACTTAAATTTGCTTATTCACGCTCAGCACTTGTTTAGAACTTGTAAGCACTAATTAAGCTACCAATTACTATAGCACTCAATCTTCCTCATTACCTAGAGGAAAACAGTTCTTGTACTTACCTTTCTCACTTGCTTAGAGAAAAACAGCTCTTGTACTCACTTTCCTCACTTATCTAGAGGAAAATAGTTTTTTATTCAGGCATGTCCAAGGGTCAGCTCTTAGTGTTCTCTCCTGTCTATCTGATGAATCTGGGCATCTTGAGGCAATGTAGAAATTGCCTCATGTACACAGATAATTCTCTCCTCCTACCACCCAACACTACAACCTGTGAGAGATGCACTTATCTAGCCAAACTGGAGGTAAAACTCTCTCCAAACAAGACTGAACTTGACAGTCTTGAGGAGAAGGTAAACATTTGCACCACACCACACTCATCACATAGTCTCACTAAATTTACACCACCAAAATCCACACATAGTAACACAAAAACATTCACAGAGGCTCTCAATAATAATCTGTCTAAGCAACAGAGACCTCCAAAGCAGAAATGCAAGCAACCTCCATCCCCCAACACAACCCAAATGACACATAGCCCACAGACTCAGTGTGCCACTCAACAACAGCCAATAAGGCAAAACAACGTACCCAACGCACTAGTCATAGGTGACTCTATAGTCAGGCACACTGATGTCTCACTCACCAGGCTAAACAATGAGAAGGTTACTGTCAGGTGTCTGTTGAGTGCCAGGATCCGCCACATAACCCACGCACTCAGGTCACTCCACAACAAGTACAAATATGACTCTGTCATTGTCCATGTTGGTGTTAATGACCTGAGACGTACCTCCCTGGACTACATGAAAAGAGACATGGAAGAGCTCTCTGATCTTGTAGCCCAGGCAGGTATGACCCTAGCCCTCTCTGATCTTGTAGCCCAGGCAGGTATGACCCTAGCCCTGAGTAGTATTCTGCCATCGCCCAGAATGATACCGCAGTACAAGGACAAAATGATTGACTTCAACAATTTGCTAAGCTTCTGGCGTCATTCTAAGGGGATCCAGTATCTGTCTGCTTGGGATGACATGGTCAACAGACCACGATGCATTGCCACAGATGGCCTGCACCTGTCACCCCTGGGAATCCGGATACTGGCTAAGGATCTTGCTGCCCCTATAGTGCCTTTTTTAGGCAAGGTTCAAATAACAAATTCACCACCATAACAGGAACAGGCAAACAAAAAACTGAGGGTAATGCTACTCAATGCTAGAAGTCTAAATCTCAAAATGCACTTACTCGAGGCACTCCTTAAAATGGAGAACATCGATATCTGTGCAGTGACTTAGACCTGGTTCAAGGCTCCAGAGAGCACCCCTGCACTACCAGGCTATAACTCATACCACACTTCTCGGCCATGTAACCTGGACTGAAACACCAAAGGCGGAGGTGTGTCCACATTCATTAAGGATATCCACACCTCCAGGCTAGTTGCTCAGCACAATGCATCTGAGGTGATCCAAGTGCAACTAACTCTGGGCAAAACTGCAATCCAAATTGTAGTTTGCTACAGATCCCCCACCATGACCCAGGATTCCCACACCTCTTTTTTTGATGTACTGGAAAATATTAGGGTTCAACCAAACAGCCTAATAATGGGCGACTTCAACTACCTCACCATTAACTGGGAAAACTACTTGTGTACCAACTCCTTAGCTCAACGCTTTCTGGAATTCATAAAATCCAATGCCTTGGATCAACTTATCCACACCCCCACCAGGGGCAACAATATCCTAGACCTAGTCATTACCAACATGAGTGACCGTTGTTCCACACCTGAAGTCAACTCCTCGTTGGTCCGATCCAACCATAAGCTAATCACCCTTGATATCCACATCCCGCCCCACTCCCCATTAAGGTAAAAAAATTTCTCCAAAGCCAACTTCGTGCTTCTTAAGACAGACATGGTGAACTTCATTTCACCCATGCAGATGGACAATACAGTTACAATTGCTGAATCCTACACAAATGCACTCTATAAGCACTTACACGAGTGCATGGATCATGTTATTCCAAACAGAACCAAGAAGCTATCCTCCAAAAAAAGGAAACCAATCTGGTGGTCCCCTGACATAAACAAACTGTACAACAGAAGGAAGAAACTGTTGCAAAAGAGAGTAAAATCCCATGAGTAGAGGAGCTCCCTGGTCAGCCTCAGTAAGAAGCTGAGATCCCTTATAAGATCCTCCAAAGCTAGCTACAAAAACAAAATTTCCACTAATTCCAAGAACAACCACAAAGCATTCTATAGCTATGTCAAGAATCTTGATGGCAACACCCAGATCGGCTCTGAGGTACAGCACAAAGGCATGAAAATTACAGAACCAACTGATATTGCCAACATCCTGGCAGATAGGTTCAGTGCTAACTTTATCCCCCTCTCACCCACTAAAGGGCCCATATCTATACAGGAAGAATGCAGAGTCCCTGTAATCACAACTATGCAGGTAAAAGCTGCATTCTCTAAAGCCAAAAACACAGCATCCATGGGACCGGACAACATCCCAGGCTGCATTTTACATGAACATCAGAACGAACTGGCTCCCCACTTAAGCACCATGTTCAATTAATAGCCTCACATCAGGCTTTGTGCCCACTGAATGGCACACAGCAACAGTTATCCTACTCCACAAAGGGGGAGCCACCACTGATCCTGGGAACTATCGACCTATTAGCCTGACGAACCTGGTCTGCAAGGCCATGGAATGTATCATCATGGAACTCATAAACAAAGACATTGGTAACCTCCAAGCTCTGGATTCCACCCAGTTCGGGTTTGTGAAAGGCAGATCATACCTCCTGAACCTGATCGACTTCTTTGAGGCAGTCACCAAAGCCATAGATGAGGGTAAGGTGGTTCACACAGCCTATCTTGACCTCACCAAGGCTTTTGACACCATCCCTCATTCTGGAATTATAGCTAAACTCACTAAACTAGGTATAAATCCCTATGTCACAAGATGAGTTGCCAACTGGCTCACTGACAGAACTCACACTGTAAAAGTTGCAGATTCCACATCTGACCTCAAAGCAGTGACAAGTGGAGTACTACAGGGTTCCGTCCTGGGACCTCTCCTGTTTGGTATCTACTTCTCTGAAGTACAGGCTAACACAGAAGGCCTCTGGCTAATGAAGTTCGCAGATGACTGCAAACTAGGAGCCATAGTCAAGTCCCCAAATGAAGTGGACATCCTACTGAAGGGCCTCACTGAGACAGATGCCTGGTGTCGGAGCCATGGCTTCAAGCTCAATGCCAAAAAGTGCAGTGTCATCCCCTTTGGTAAAAACTCTGTACCCATGAACTACCACATAGGCAGCAATCTACTTAATACCAAATGCGTAATAAGAGACCTTGGGACCCAGGTGGACAGTAGTCTCTCTTTTGATAGTCACATCGCCACAGTAGTCAGGAAGTCCTTCTACGTGGCACACCTCATCATAAAAGGGTTCTCATCCAGGAAAAAAGAGGTCATTGTTCCCCTCTACTCGACACTCATTAGACCCATTATAGAGTACAACGCCCCTTCTGGAATGTACCTCAGAAGACATCTGCAGCAGCTGGAAAGGCCACAGAAGTACCTCACAAAGTGGATTACTGGCCTCAAACAAATGCCCTACACTGACCGCCTCAAAAAACTCCAGCTTTACTTCATAGATTATCGCCTACTCCGAGGTGATCTCTGCCTAACATATAAAGCTATGTCAAACCCAGAGCTGTTGGACATGCTACACCTAAAGAAATCCCAATCCCTCCAAGCTCTAGGGACCTAAACCTTGTCACGACAATAAACAGGACATGCTGGAGGGATAGATTCCTGTCCCAGAGACTTCCCATACTCTGGAACAAACTACCCATTTATGTCAAGCAAAGTTCTTTATTAGCACTCTTCTGTGTTAGCCTGTACTTCTTCAAAAAAAATCTTGATGAGTGGATGGGAAATAGGAAATACACCCCGGGGATCACTTCTGTGTCTCTGCTTGACAGTGGCACAGGAAAATAACTTTCTTGGGTGGCGTAAGCCAGGGAATCTTGTTGGCTAGGCTTACATAGGCCATTGGGCCGATAGCCTAGTACCTACCTATGTATATGTGCATGTATGTGATTCAGGCTGACTCTTGAAAAAGAAGAAGCCAAGATGGTAAGTGTGTTTTCAGTATTCTGCCATTTTGTTGTGTGGAATTAAAGCTGATCATAACCTTGAAATTAGAAGTGCAATACCACTACTGAGCAACACAGTTCAAGGATTTGTATCATAAGTTAAAGGTATGACATGCTGTCAGTCCAGTGGGATATCTTTCATTAAAATGAACACACATAAATGAAAAAAAAAAACATGTAACAAGTAGTTGAGAAAATATAATCAAGCTCAGAATTTGCATTTTTCCCTAAAAAATTACTGTTGTGCCTCAGAATAAAGTTATTTTAGTTGTTTTCAGCTAAAAGCCCTGCAGAACCATGTAACATCATGAAACCGTTTACCTGTCCATTACAGGGGCAGAGGTTCACACTCTTTTGAATAACTTGACAAGGACATTGAAAAAATACAAGTAAACACTTTACTTGGCACCATGGACAAAGGAATGCAAGCTATTTACAGATTACTTTCATTTTCCGATGTCCAGTGTGTTACATATTTGTTAATAGTAGGTAAGCACAACGAACATTGTGAAAACAAGAAATGTTATTCATGAAAGGGTATGCTTTCACAAAATGAGTTCAAGCTTAAGTCCATTGAGGTAGTTGTCAGGCACATACCTCAACTGCATGTCTAGTGTGCATTTAACCAGACAGAAGATGAGCAAATTAGAGACAGAGTAATGATTGGGCTGGCTGATACTGAAGTGTTTCAGAAGTTACAGCTAGAAGTGAATTTAACTTTGGAAAAGGCAATTCAGATTGTTAGTCTTAATTAGTAAAGAGATAAAATGCTAATATAAGTACACCAAATGATATGTGTGTGAAGTAAAACACAAAGAAAAAGGCAAATTCAGTAAAGAGCTTGATTATAGTCAAAGCAGGCATGCGCATGAGAAACATAGTAAAGCTAAGGGTTTGAAAACTGCATGAGGTATATGTCCCAGCACTGGGTCAGAGCAGTGTTCTGCAAGTAGCAGGTGGTGTAACAAATGGTAAATGTCCCAGCAATGGGTCAGACCAGTGTTCTATAAGTAGCAGGTGGTGCAAGAAATGCAGAAGCATAGCTAGGCTGAGGCAAAGGAGGCAGCCTATCCAGATGCATGGTGTTAGGAGATGCAAAAAAAGAGAAAACAGAATGTGGTGCAGGCAAAGGGTTCCAACAAATGATAAAAGCCAATGTACTGAAAAATATAGTAGAACCAAACCACAGCCAGTATCCAGAAAAAAGAAACTTTTAATGGTAAACGCTTTTGCGACAAGTTTTGCCACTTCAGCAGATGATGTTAGGAGATGCAATTGAGAAATACAAATTGATTGGTAGTCCTGTGCTGGTATTCATATCTGTACTGGCATATCTGAATGCCAGTGCAGAAATTAATACTGCTTTTCTGGTCAGGACTGAAGAGCTTTAGTGCTTTATGTCTGGTATAATTTGTATCAAGCCACTTGCTGCAGATCTGTTTTTTTTTTTTTTTAACCGACAGATACAGAATCAGGACACAGCTTCCCCCTGAATTTAGAGGCCTGTTTTTATAAAACAGGACATCTCTTCCTTTTTTGTAAGAGGGAGGAATGATAGGGAACATATTTAGGAATAAGGAGGTCAGGTATGTAGGTTAGGTTAGGTTAGGTAACAGGTGCAGATGTACAGGATATATATGACAGGCAGGGATGGTGACAGACACAAGAAGTTGGAGACACCATGACTGGGGATAGGTATGGGACTCCGAAGGTGCATCTCCATCTAGCATGAATACAGTAGGACTCTAGTGCTCACCGTGAAAACTTCAACACTTTTTCCTATCCCAGTCACCTGGAGCATTGGTGGATGGGCCAGCAATTTGGCCATTCTCTCTAGGATTCTCTCCATCTGGCTGATGAGGGCAGTAGGGCCCCACTCCATGATCTCCTCCACCAGACCTGGTAGCTCTTGTCAGGTGACAAAATCACCACCTCCACTGGCAGTACTCCTGATGGGTACCAGTGCACCTGTCTCCAGGGAAGAGCTACCCGATACAGGTGATGCAGGTAGTGCAGGGTTTGTGGAGGCAATGTTGCCAGGTTGTGACCTAGAAGCACCTGTACTGCCAGAGGTGATAGCAATGCAGCCAGCTATGGAGGGGTGGTGGTCTGAGTCTCTGTGGCTTGTGTAACCCTCCTCATGCTAGTGGGGATATTGCAGGAGGAATAACAGTCTAAATGTCATTACAAAAAACCCACAAAAAAATGAGAGAGCAAAAGAGAGAGAGTGTGTGAGAGAGAGAGAGAGAGAGAGAGAGGATGGGGGGAGAGAAAAAAAGAAAAAAAATGTCATAAATGTCAGGCAATTATAATATACCCCAGTCGATGCATATCCCCACATAAGTATTTAGATTTGTCACACCCACATGTAAAAGTGAGGCCACACATTTCTGTTACAGTAAAGCATAATCTCCTCAGTATTATGCATATTATGCAAATAGTGTGATGATAGGAAAGCTGTTTTATGCATTACAAGTCAAGAAATTTATATATGTGAACTGAGTAAAATGCTAGTCAAAGTTACTGATTGCAGAGTAATAAATATTAAATAAGGTGAACAAATTAATGCTGCTTGGATTTGAACCCACAGATGTTTATGTTTACTGAACCAGTAATTGAGGCAATACTACAAGAGCTATTCATCCAGGTATGTGGAGTTTGGATATGTATAGTATGCATACTAATTTATTACTTATCCAGGGAATTGATAGCCTATTTTTACAATCACTGCCATTATGAATTGGCAGTCATGCCTGAACCCATACTTATCCTGTGCCTCTTTTTAGCATTGCAGTCTCTCCTGATTCACCTTCATATTTCATTCAATTAAATAAAGGTCTTGGTTTTGTACTTAGTTATTTGGTCTCAGAGGATGTGTTTGCACAAGATGTGATTACTTTTTGTAGGTTATTAAACCTTAAGTTATTTTTTTCGTAACCAGCCAAATAAAGATGAGTATGAACTCTGACGGTTTTATTTTAGACCTTCTACACTTGTGCCACCTTCCAACAGGAATGTCATGATGTTTCAACAGTTAGTGTTGAGAGATTTACATTTTTACCTGTGGATCCCATCTAAGGATTTCCTCCCATAACCTTCCACCCACACAGAAACAAGCATAGGATAACCTCAGTAGAAACAAAATGGTTGTTGTTAGTCCAACCAACAAAGGGGGAGTGGTATGGGATTGGAATATGCACAAAGCTGAGGCACATAGACAATTATAAGATGTAGGCACTTATCAGAGGATGTATTTGGATCCTATCCCAGTGTTCAAAAATGAGATTGATCAATTTTTGGAAATGGCCAGGGAAGAAAGTATTATTAGTAACGATGCCAAGTTACAACTTATGGTTAAGGATCCTTTGAAACAATATTTTTACATGTTGCTTAAGGTACATAAGAATATACAACAACCCCGGGTAGACCAATTGTTTCAGGTATGGGGTTGTTAACTGAACCATTATCTGCTTTTCTGACACAATGCTTGAAACCTTTATTAGTTCATGTTAGATCCAGGATACAAAATACCACAGTTTCTAAATATAATTCATGATACACAGATGGAATTGGGGTGGTATATGTGCACACTTAATATGACGTCCCTCTGTACCAATATTCCCCGTTGGGCTGGCCTACAAGCACTGGAGTATTGGTTAGACAGAATATCTCTATATAGTCTGGGATTTAATACATTATTAGTTTGTTTAACGGAACATGTGTTAACTAAAATGTGTTTTATTTTCACAAGAATGCTATCTACAACTGAGGGTGCAGCAATGGGGGGCATCATTTTCTCCCATTTATGCGGATTTGTTTATGGATTATGTGGAGGAACAGCTCATTTATGGAGGAACAGCTCATTTATGATCCTATGCATAATCTTTATCTGGAATCTATGGATATTTGGCATAGGTACCTTGGCGATTGTTGGTTGGTATGGCGGTCAGGGGTGGATTATCTTAATGAATTTGTTTCATACCTTAACAATAACAAATGGAGGTCTTCATTTTATGGCCTATTTTAGTACTACATGAATAGTGTTTTTGGATGTTAATATATGTGTATAAGAGGATGGGACTTTGATGAGTGAGGTACATAGGAAACATCCTGAGGTTAACACTTTGCTGCACTCTGATAGTTGTTATCCCAAACACATCATTTAAAACATTTCTAAATCGCAATTTGAGAATACAACGAATATGTTCATCTGATGCAGTTTTTTCTATACATAATCAAAAGTCGATTAATAGATTTTTAAGCAGGAGATATAATTGGCAACACATCATGGAGTCAAATAATTATGTCCAAAATTTAGATAGGAATAGTTTGTTACAATATCAACATAACAGGTCCATTCCAAATACCCAGCTGAGGTTGGTTACCAATTGTGGCAGTAATATTTCAGTTTTGATTAATTCAATCAACAAACATTGGGGTATTTTGACCTCAGAGGATTCGTTGAGGGATATACTTCCCTCTAGATGTTGTTTTCATACAGGAGGGGTAGAACTATTGGTGGTTGGTTAAATCATTATAAATTAATAAATAATAAATACATTAAATCATTATAAGAGACAGTCATATGATAGGACGGGGTCGCACCAAATCACCCTTATTGGTGAGAGATTGCAGGGGTGTCAACCCTGCAACCATTGTAGGCTTTGTAAATATGTGAGTAATACACAGGAATTTAGTTCTAAAAATACCCCACGTGTTTTTGATATAAGAATTCATGGAGATTGTACTTCTGATTGTGTGATTTATTTATTGGTCTGTAATTGTCAGGCAATTTATGTAGGGTAAACTGCATGGCCTTTGAATCTACATATTTCTGAACATCTAAGTGATGTTAGGTGTGCACAAATCTCTAATGCCCTACATAAACACACTAGACAACATTCTTCAACTCAATTTAGGTTCACTATTATTGACAGAATAATGTTTACATATAAGGACAAATCAGGTTGGCATAACATTTTAGACAAAAAAGATTGGATTATTTTGTTGGGTGCTCTTTTTTCACCAGGACTCAATGAACATTTGTAATTTACCAATGGGAAAGGGTCACTGAGTGTATAAATTGAGGGTGGGGACAGTCTAGTATGATGCACTGAAGAAGGCTTGTTAGCCAAAACTGGTCTGTTTGTGGCCTTTATTTGAAAATATTCCTGCCATCAGCAAAGGAGGACGTACTTTCACCTTTATAAGTCACTATAATGGTAACAGCATTGTTCACCTGTGTGCAGGATGCCAGTTACACTGGTGTCAGCCTTGGCTAAGTTACTCCAAATCTCAGCCTTGTACTGTAATCTGATATAATCAACTTGCAGAAGACTTCAGCTGTATCATTTAAAAAGAAGTCAAAAAACCTTGAACTCTTCCTCATACCATCTCTGAGCTGTAAATGGAACAGTATCCTCACCACTGACTGTCATGTCTTCTCAAAGATCGCTGGAAAAATGTCAGGATATTGGCACCCAAATCAGATGTTACATTCACTAGCCTGTGAGCAACAACAGATAACCAAGACAACTGTATTTTCATGGTAGAAAGCACAGAAACAGGTTAAAAGTGAATGTATGTATTTGGTCATAAATGTTCAGTTTTGGTGAGGAACATGGCATTAAGACTTGATCATGTGCGCTGATCAGTATATATATATATATATATATATATATATATATATATATATATATATATATATATATATATTTATATATGCTCCACAGTGACTCCAGAAAATGCTACTTAATGTTGATATCTTAGTTCCCCTTCAAATGACATATTGCCACTTCTGAGCATGTAATCTGGGTTGGTTGACAGCATTCATAATATGAACAAATATGACACAAAAATCTCCATGATGATGTTGTTTTTATTTAGTGCTGTGCCTATGTAAATTTTAAGTATTACACAAGGCCTTCATGTCAGATAAAATGTTTATAACTGAGATTGATACCACCCTGTAATTGAACCCATGACAAAAAGGAACATGAATTTCTAAACTTTCTGTACTAACTGTTAATAGCATAGAGGAAATGTCATTCCCAGAATGTATGACATTGTCTACAGTTTTGTACATAAGTGAATGTATGCCTACCTCTGACAACCATGTAAGTATTGTAATATGCAGTGTAAGTGTACTTTTACTACAACCAGTGATATGAGAAATGTAGGTGACAAAGGTCATACTATCATGTTTAGCATACTTAGTACACAATTCTATTACAACATAAACATTAGACATTGTAATAGTTCAGGTTAAAGACATGTATTATGAGACACAAAGGTAAACTGTCCCTAATGTGGATTAAAACCCTGCACTTCTTGTGCTGTTAGAACATATTCATTAACATATTGAGCCACTTAAGAAGTTACATAATATATGTATTTTCTGCATTCAGTAATATCCAAACCACTGAGCAAGGTGCACTGTCACCACTCTCATCTGTGTTAGAGATGGTTAAATCTTTGCTCATGTAAAATTCAGTTTTGAGCTATTGCCATATGAAGGGAACTATGGGCACAGATGTGCAATGTCAACCATCATTCAAACTATGAAGCTAAAAAATATTATTATAAATCAGTGTGATGATTTCTCAGCTGTTTGGGTTCATACAAGTAAAATGTTTACAGTAAGGATCCCTACCTTCACATAGATGGCACTTTCACAAGATTTGAACACTATACCTATGGCATTTAAAAAAGTCATTGACATAATGAATATGTTTTGCCACCTAAACGTTTACATATAAAAGTAGAGAAAGTCAAGCACATATGCTTAGCAATTTCATTCTTCAGCTCTTTAAAGGATGTCATCACAACCATTCTGAAACATTTACTTCCTTGTTTATATACATAAAAAGCTGTTTAACATGACATTTCACTGTCAATCAAATTTAAAAACCTGCACATGAAAACAAAAAAAGTTTTACCGTTTAAACATAAATCCACATTAAATAATGTTGTTGATTCAAAACAAGTACATATGAAACATTAATTAAAATTGAAATTCGTATACTGCAGAATTTTATTTCAATTTAAAAGCTCTAATACATGAAACACTATTTATCGAGATTTGGTCATTAAAACCAGGACCCTCATGGCATTTAATAAGAGTTACCAATGTACTTCTCCTTATTCTAATTTGTCTTCCCAAGACTCACCTCTTTTATACCTCTTCTAAAATGAAAAAACTGCACATTTTTTAAAGTTATGGGAGTGCTCTTTCCATTTTGTCTGTATTATATAAGCGACAAGTTGTACAAGAGGCCAAATATACCGCACCACTAGTGACACAATTACAGTTACCCTTACTTGCTATAACCTTAGGGGAATTTTCCACAGCACAGAATCAAGTAAAACCCTATACTGTGAACACATACAACATTGATTCATACCTAAGTTTTAAGATCCATGATCAAGTACTATCACAGTATTCTTTTTCAAAAGCCCTTTTAAATCCTATCTCCTTTTAAAATTAAATGTCAGGGTCTCACCCAGTATGTCATTTAATCCTGCTGCCCTCAGTAATGTGGACCAGTTTTTCTTCATAACATTTTTTATCATGTTACAACTATTCTTGAAAGGAATGAACATTTCCCTAGAACATCATCCAGCTGTCATACTTTTTCTCCCATCTGCACATATTTGTACTCCTATTAAAACTGGTAAAAAAAATAATTTTTATTTTAGCACTAATTTCATTGTTAATCTCTTCTAAAAAACCTTAAAGGTAGCCTCTATTATACATTTATTCCTTAAAATTTTCATTTCTCTTGTAACAACCTCATCATCAGTTAGCGTTGACAGTCAAATCATCTCCCTCCAACAACATTTCTATTTTTACTGCAAGGGTACGTTACTTGAAGCATATAAGAAATTTTTGGAAAATATTTCTTTCCTATAAATTGTAGCCTGAGCTCTATTGCTCAAGTGTTTTTTTTTGACACTCACATCCAAATAGTTTATACTTTAAAAATTCATCTCATGTATAAATTAAAAAAAAATACAGAACTATTTTTGTAATGAATAAACTCCTGAATCACCTTCAATGTTCCTGACAATAAAATAAAAATATTGTCCAACCCCCCCCCCAAAAAAAAACACAGTTTCTAGAACGACTGTCCAGAACATGAAATGGAAGAGTCTGCTGTAAAAAAATGTGACAGATACAGTGGATGGAAATAAATTACACAAGGAAAGGATGCAAAAGGAAGGTGGCTCAGCTGTAAATAAAGCTATTAGGTAAGAAATGGATCTTTCAGATATATATTTCCAAATGTGACAAATTTCCACATGTATGAAGAGAGTGTTACAGCATTGTAAAATAAGTATGACACATTACAAGTTGAGTCAAAAATATCTGAGGAAAAAGGAAAATACTGTATAGGGTGGAAACTTTTGGAGAAAGTGATTGGTAACTAGAATAAAAAAGTTCAAAAATATTTATTTATTTAATTTTATTTTATTTTACATTTGTTGACCGGGATAGTCCGACTGGATACATGTCCATTTTCAGCGGACGCCTGGGGAGAAAAGCTCCAAGGTACATACAGATAAATATTACATGATGTATATTAAATATTATCTCCAGACACTCTATATAATCAAAATATACAGTTTGAGAATTTAAGAATTCCCAAGGTAAAAGACCTAGGATTTGTAACACATCTAAGTTGACGTACACATTTTAGACACCATTAAATGAGAGAGTTAGTCAGGCTTGGTACAAGGACATAGCCAGTTTAGTTTCAAATACTATTTGAGTTTTTTCTTTAATTGATTCAGGTTGGCTTCTAAGGTGACGTCTGCGGGGAGAGAGTTCCAGGTTCTACCCACAGAGTTGGCAAACAGAGACACCAGCTGAATTATTAGTTGACAATTTGAACTAGCAATCTATTGGAAGAGCAAAGCGGTATGAGATTGTTATAGGGGTTAATAATATTTTTAAGTGCAGGTGTATTGTCAGGGTTGTTAAGAACTTTATATGCCACTATAATTTTATTATACTGAATTAGGCTGGGCAGTTCTAACTACCCAAGGTAGTTTATATTGTTACAGTGGTGTGTCCTAAAGGGCATCCCAGTGGCAAATCTGGTGATTTGATTATAGCAGCTAGAGAGTTTGCTGAGAACAGATTTGCTTAAGTTGGTGAGTAAAGGGGATGCATAAAGAAGAGTTGAGAGTAGGTTAGAGTGTGCAATGGCAGTTCTCAGGGTTTAACTTTGTAACGTGATCCAAGTTTTTTATTTATAGTTTTGATAGTTTGGTTGACATGCATATCAGATTTGAGATTATTATCTATGATAACACCTAGGAGTTTTGTGGAGGTGTCTGGGGAGATTATGGTTCCATTATTAGATTTTATGGTAAAGGAAAATGCAGTGGACTATGAATAGGTGAGAAAAGTAGCAACTTTGTTTTATTGGGGTTTAAGATTAGATGATAATCAAAAAGCCAGTTTTCAACTATGTTAAAAGTTTCCTGAGTTGATGTCTATAGATCTGACTGGGATGTAGCCGAGCAGATCAGAGTAGAATCGTCTGCATATTGAATACAATTAGCATGGGATGACTGTGTAAAGGTCATTAATGAAGATGGAAAACAGCAGAGGTCCTAGTATAGAACCCAGGGAGACTCCCAGGGTATTAGGTAGGAGGTTAGATAGTTTATTTTGCCATAGGACAGCCTGCTGTCTACCATTCAGATAAGATTGGAACCACTGAAGAGCTTTAGTATATAAGCAGATTGTTTTCAGGGTGTGGATTAGTATCTGGTGATCAGCCATATCAAAAGCCTTGGAGAGATCCAAGAAGAGGGCAGAGAATAATTTATTATTGCTACGGTTATAGTTTATGGCATTAGAGAAAGCTAGAAGGGCTTAGGTGATACTGTGGTGAGGCCTAAAGCCACGCTGAGAGTTTGCCAAAAGATTGTTCTGAATTAGGTGATGTAGCAGTTGTCTATGAATACATTTTTCCATGATTTTAGCCAGTGGAGACAATATAGCTATTGGTCTGAAATTAGATAGTTCAGTAGAGCTACCGCCTTTGTGGAGTGGTATCACATGGGATGTTTTCCAGATGGAGGGGATTGTGGCTTCTGCTATGGTACAATTGATTAGTATGGAGATGGGGTATGCTATGGCATCTGTGGCTTTTTGTAGACAGTCAGCAGGGAATAGATCAGCTGATAGTGTAGTTGGTTTAAATTTTTTGATTAGGGCAAGGATTAGTGATGTAGCAACCAGTTGGAAGCTAAAGTAGAGTTGGGTACTGGGGGTGACAGATTCCGTGCCAGAACAGTCTCAGTGAAGAAACTATTAAAGGTGTCTGAAACTTCCTCAGGTGGTTTATAAATCGAGGCTGCGGGGGTGGGGTGGTGGTTTGTCCTGGATGTAATAGTTTATTTATACCAGCCCAAAACTTCTGAGGGTTGTTTTGATTTTTTTTTTTGTTAAAGATTACAGTAATAGTTTTTTTTGTCAAGTAAAATGGATTTTTTAGTCTCATTCCTTAGCTTCCAATTTTTAATTTGATCTTGGGGGGCTTTTGTAGTACACCATAAAGCCCATGCTTTGTTTCTGTGGGTGATTTTTAATTTGGAGTCTTTAAAAAGCCACGGTGCAATTTTTGCTTTTGTTCTAATGGAGCAAACAGGAGCATGAGAATCTAGGATGGCAAGGAATTTGTTATTAAAATATATTTGTTATTAAAGTATACAACAAAATAAAAAAATAAAAAGGTGGTGATTAATATTATCATTAGATGTTAACAGCATTTGAATTATGTAAGAAGGTAGAGAGTATTACAATGTTTAGAGAGACATGGTATCAAAATTGTATTGCTACAATATTACAGTGTTTAAAGCATTTGTGCAATGTATAAGATTTATATCTGAATTTGAAAAAAAGAATGTGTAAAATGTTATGACAAGGAAAATGGTTTGTCCATTTGTTTCTGCAGAGTGCAGTGGGTGTTCAAAGAAAATTTAGATATGACATTCAAAGATGAGACAGTTGTTACTCTTGGTAGAGTTATCTTGGTAGACTTCATGTATAAAATGTGATTCAAAGATTTTTTTTCTATTTATTCATATCCAAATGAAAGCCTGAGTGTTAAAGTGTTTAAAAAATTGGAAACAATGCCTAGTATTAAATATAGCATTATGCTATATCTGAGTTCTAGGGTATAAATGACAGAACAAACATGGCTAGAGTAGGAACACCATAAAGGAAATATTAAATGGCACACATTGATATAATGATGCACATAGAGAATACAGTGAGAAGAAAATAGATTACTTTGTTCTGCTATAAAGCTACAAGAGACAAGGCTACATGGAGTGTGACACTGGGTTTTCAGACCTTAGTGTGATTGTTATGAATATGGGCAATCAAAATATTATAAAATCTACCAGGAATGATGTGTTTAGAGTTAATGCAAATTTCACACAATGGCTAGATATCAAAATATATTTTGACAGACTTTATTTATTTATTGACATTTGTTTACTGAGAAAGTCTGACTGGTAATAGATATCCATTTTCAGTGGAGGGCCGAGGAGAAAAGCTCGAGAGAGTTAAATAAAATCAATTAAAACAGTAATATAGATGTAATTAAAAAGCATATATATATATATATAATTTCCCAGTGGAATACATGAATACAGTAAAGCATGAGGAGATACCAGTGATATAATAATAATAAAAGAAAAATACAATTAAATATGGCAATCAGTATCTACAACTGTAGGAAATAATACAAAAAAGATGATACAATCCCCCCCCCCCTAAGAACAGGGACAGGTAAAGTGTTGAAAGTATATATATAGATAGTATGATGAAAGGTTAGTAAGACTGTCAAGTATTTCTTGATGTAGATCATACAAGAGAGGTGTGTGAGCATAGCCATGAGTTAGTGAGAAATCATTTGAGAAAGGACTTAAATACATGGAGGCTTGATATAGTTCTGACTGAATATGGGATAGAGTTCTATAGTGTAGCTATGCAGTTTGGATATAGACTTTGCCCCATTATTTTATTTATTTATTTTTTTTTTGGTTTATATTTTTCAAGCAGGTTTTGTCTTGAGAGTGTAAAAGGCTACTTGGGAGATAGGGATGAAGTGCTGAGGAGATAGAAGGGCAGGTAGAGGGGTTATATTGTATTTTATAGGTTAGAAGAATTTGTGTATGGACTAGATGATCAGGGAGTTCTAACCAGTTGAAAGCACATAATGCAGAGTAATGATGAGCTCTGTGTGGCAGATTAGCTATTTTATTATAGCATTGTTCCGGTTATGATTTAAGAGAGACCTGCATGTTAGTCAAAATAGGTTAGCCATAGAGAAGAGAGTGTAAAAGATAAGAGTTAACTAGGGTGATTCTACTAGAAGGATTAAGGATTTTTTTTTTGCTCTATATAGCAGACATAGCTTTTGATTAGTGTTTTATATAATTTTCTATGTGAAGATCAAACTTTAAGTTGTCATCTATGGTGACTCCTTACAATTTGGTATGGGTAACTATTTCAATAGCTGTATTGTTTAGATCAGTAATGTGAAGTTGGTTTTAACGGTGGCATGGAACTTTAGAAAAATAGTAGTAGTTTAATCTTTTTGGGATTTAGTAAAAGTTGGTTTTGAGGTAGCCAAAGTTCAACAGAGTTGAAGGCATCTTGTGCCATAGATTATAGTCATAGTGGACTGTCAGATGAGTAGATGAGAGATGAGTTATTTGCATAATGAAAAAGGTAAGCTTACTGAGAGGAGGTATATAAGTTATTCATAAAAAATGTTAAAGAGCAGTGGACTGAAAATAGAGTCTTGAGGAACACCTATTTTAACTAAGAGAAAAGGAGAGAGAGCGTGAGAGAGAGAGAGAAGCCATTTCACAGATTGATATATTTCAAATAGGTAGTTAGAGAACCAAAGGAGATTTGGTTTGGAAAGGCGTAGAGAGGACATTTGACTCAGAAGTTTTCCATGTGACACAGTGTGAAAGGCTTTTGAGAGATCTAGAAAAACAGAATAGTAAACTTTCCTTGGTCCCTAGCCTTAATAATGGTGACAGGAATGCTGAGGAGAGCTGTTGTGGTGTTATGGCCTGGTCATAAACCATGCTGTGTTGAGGTTAGGAAATCATTTGTAGGGGGTACTGAAGGAGTTCCTTTTTAATACACCTTTGCAGGATCTTAGAAAGGGGGAACAGGAAGGTAAATAATCTGAAGTCAGAGATTTCAGAAGAGTTACCTTCTTTATGGAGGAGAATAATAAAGAATTTTTTCAACAGGCAGGGACATGGGAGTCTTGACTAGATCAGGTAATGGGAATTGAGAGTGGGTATACAATAGAGTCTGCAGAGAGCTTAAGTTACTCAGCAGGGAGACCATCAGCAGAAGGAGTGCAGGGTTTTAGTTTCTTTAGTAGCTGTTGAACATATGACGTGGAGACAGGCTGGAGATTAAAGGCAGGGATGTCAGGGCTAGTAGGGTTTTCAGGTTGATTAAATGGTAGGGGAGAACTGGTGGGTAAAAGTGGCTATGATGTTGATGAAGAAAGTGTTAAATTTGGTAGCCATTTCTGAGGGGGATAAGTCCTGATAGGGGCATGGTGAGGGAGGAGAACTAGGCTGAAAAATCCTTATTTGGGCTCCAGAATTTTTCTGGATTTTTTTGTGATTTTCTTGTGGGTCTGTATAATAATTTTTTTGTGTAGTTGAATTTGCTTCTTGAAAAGGTTATGCAACTCTTTGTACATATATAAGGTTTAAGGGGTTTTATTGTTTCCATGCTTTGTCATATTTTTGTATGAGAATTCTAGTTGAATGAATCAGCTGGGGGGGGGTTGAGTATTTTTTACTCTTTTATTTCTGGTAGGGTAAATGGTATTTAAAGTATTCATGAATATACTGTTGAATTTGTTGACGATTTCATCTAGGGGTAGGGTTTAGGTAGAGAACAGTTAAAGGATTTCAGTAAATTACTAAGAATTTCAGTAAATTACTGAGTGCATCAGGATGAAAGAAAGATTCTGGGTAGTTCTAATGATTTTTTGAATTAGTGGGTGGTTTCTCTATTGGTGAATATAGGGTGATGGTTACTAAGGGGATCAAGTAGTACCCCAGAGTTAGCATATTTTCTGGGGATGGAGACAGGTATCCAGTTGAGTAGGAGAAGAGATTAGCTGTTTGAACCCATATACCTTAACACTAGCAGTTGGAGTGTTAGATATCACAGATAACCAGACATTGTTAATGTCTCCTTAGATAATAGTTGTAATAATAATATTTGTAGTTATCCAGCAAAGAATTTCTTCTAATAAGCTAATATTTTTACCTGGAGGTATGTATATGGCAACTATTCATAGCTTTGGGAAAATTATTTAAATATGACATTTTCTATAAAGACTGGAATGAATGGTGGGAAGTACATAAACAAAAAGTAAAAAAAATGTCAAGAGTGACAGATGTGAAGCAAAAATAAAACAAAAAAGGATTCATATGTCACAGAACTGAATAGGCAGGTTGAAATGTGGCATTTAATATTATGTGTTAGAAGAAGGATTACATAAAAATAGTGAAGGAAGAACAAGAGAATAAGTAAACAAACCAAATGGTATTTTAGCACTTTTGCTCTTTTAATAAATAGACCTTCTTATGAAAACAAAAATATGTTTTTACTCAAAGTGAAACTAGAAAAACTGATAGATGAGTAAGGGGTTTATGATTCTAAAGGTGCAAAATATAAGGTGACAGAGATCATAAAAAGGTATTGTTGGAGGGAAAAAATAAAGGAAGAAGTAAGGAATAAAACAGATTCTGAAATCAGTGTAGAAGAAATGCATAACATATTAAAGATACTAAAGGTCGGGGTTCCATGTGCTGATGGTATTACTCTTGGATTTTATAAGATGCTAGGTGAAGGACAAGTAAGAATATTAGAATAAGTCTTATGAAACTGTGGAAGGAGACAAACAATAGATTGGTTATTTGTCAGTGGTAAAATACACATAGAAAGGAAAAGGAAAAAAATATATAAATATATGAAATCTACTTTTACTAACAAATATAGATTATAAAATTTTGACACAATAATTGAAACTAAGGCTATAGAAATACTGAGATAAATTAGATGATGAAGTATGGTTAAATGAAAAATAGTCAGGAATTTTAAAAACTTTGAGAGAAATTGCAGAATGTGTAAGAAAGAAAAAGAAAGAAACATTTGTAACTAAGGCATAACTAAGTATTATGAGTCTGTAAATTATTTACAATGTTATATACCTTAAAACATGTGATTTTAGAAGTAGATGTTTAAGCTTTAGCAAGGAAATTTATGAGAATTCAACAGTAATACCAGATATAAATGTTTTTGGGTAGAAAAGTTAAAATGTGTAAATGGTTAAGTAAAGTAAACCCATTATTATTATCTGGATTTTTACTGAATGCTGTAGTAGTCAAATGGAAGCATGTCTACAAGGCTTAAAATATAAATGGAGCAACAAGAACATTAATTTTAATAAGTTTCTAAGAAAACGTCAAGATTTGTTAAATCGAATACATATAGAATACATTTAAAACTGAACAGGTAAAATTTGGAGTATGTAAATTAGAAAAAATGATATTAAAATATTTGGAAAATGTTTGGAGATATGAAGACATTATGTAATCATTGGAAGAATATTTTAGAAGGAATAAAATTTATTGTGAATTTATGGAAGAGTTATAGTATGTCTTGCAAGAAAAAGTTCACTGAATAACAGGAGTTATTTTAGGGAACGTGGATTATTATGGGCTAGTTTTTCTCAATTATTTGAGACTCGAGATACAACTCTATAAAGAGAAGGGGTTTATATAGTACAGAGAATGATGATGGTTTAAATATGTCCCCACCTCTATTGCTTTCATCTCACATATGTTATTATTTTTTCCATCCACTTTGTCAGCCTTTTATTACTATTAATGTTTTGTCTTTTTAAACACCTTTATTAAAGGATCACTAAAGACAGCTGCAAAGATACATTAATGTAAAAGAAAGTAAATCATATTAACATGTTTCTAGTTACATATATTATACATTGCATTTGTTCTTTTTTATAGCTATCACCAGTCCTGCATTACATAAAATGCTCAATTCCTGCCTTCCCCTAAACCTCACTCATCTGCCTCCTGAATATCATTCTGCATATATTGTTCCCACAATTTCATTTATTTGTACATAACTTATTCCTGCCCTTTTCAAAAGCTCCCACCTCCAGTTATTTCATCTCAATTACAATATTCAATAGTTCAAATACTGTCTACCAAGATGGTTAAGACTTTGATTTCTATTTTATAGTAGTTGCATTTTGGCAACCACCAAAACAAAACTTAACATGGCCTCTCCATGTCTAGGCAATTCAGATTCTGTGTCCTAGCTCAAAAAAATAATTTCTTTAGTTACACCTATTTATTCACACAATATTTCTGACAGAATTCTCTGTAATGAATTTCTAAAGTCTGCCAACACAAATTTCCAGAATATATGTTCCAAGTTACCTTTTTCTTCCCCATCACACCTCCAACATTTGCCACCTACCTGAGGAAAAATTCTTTGTAGTTGTTTGGGGTATAAAAATACCTATGAAAACACTTTAAAGCAAAATTCTAAACCTTCTAGACTTCATTGCATACTTGGGAGCCATGCATATGTCTTCCCATTGTTCCCCTGTACAATGCTTATCCAATCTGTCTTTTCTAACCTCCTCTGATTGATTCTTATAGTTATCATGCAACATTGTATGTGCTGTACTAATTATCCGTTTTAAGAGCAGCTTATTTTCTAGATTAAACTAAAAACTCTACCAGAGCAAGTCTTTCTCTTAGGATTCCCCTGTCCCTTTCCTCTTTCCTTATACTCTGATATCAATTCCTGGTAGAGAAGGGAGTCTCTAGCCTGCAGTCCAAATGTCTTCTTGACCTCATCCGATTTTATTACCTTTTCCCTCTATAGTTATTTGATCCCAATACTTTGGTTCCTTTGCCATTTTCTCCAGTAAATTCTAGTCCCCCTTGCAAATTGTCTATACCCCTATGTATAGTCATCCCTATTAAAAAAAGTCTCCTTTCTCATTTTAGCTCAGTTCTCAGAATATATTCTACAACTTTATGAATATAATCTTCTGTGTGTTTGCAGTTATTTTCCTTAAAATCTGCATCAAAAATCCCACTGTTTCCTTAGTTCATGAATTTTTCCCCTGCTTCATCATCATCCCTTTCCAATCTGAATTATAACTTTGTGCTTATGTTACAAATATGAACTTTAATTGTGTATCTGTAAAATATCCCTTCAAATCAGGTAATTCTAAACCACCTAGTTCTGTTGGAAGGATCAGCTTATCCCACTTAACCCTTGCCCTCTTCCCCTACTAGATGAATTAATTTTCACATATTTTATTATTGTGTTATTAAAACAAGATACCTTACTCAGACAATAGTTAGAAACTGTGCCTATCTTGTGCAATAGTTACAAGGAAGAAAGATAAGGAAAAAAGATACTTTTTAGCATGAATACTTCTGTAGCTACTGTGGAAAGGTTTAGTTAAAATGTATACAATAAAAGAAAATTATGTAATAATTCTATAATTAGATCTTATGCAGTCCTGAGCTGAAATTACTTAGAAAGTGTGTTAACAAGGTGATATCACTCTGCCACACAGACAAGCACACATTCAAACACAAATGTGGTCTCACACAGACACACACACACACACACATACAAACACATGCACCACAGTCCCCGTGCACATCACCCTGACTTGCACTCCCTCTTGTGGTCCTCCCTTCACGGGGCATGACTGTAGTAGTTTATATGCAAGTTATGGCACATTTGTACAATTTCTTGTGTCTAGTGTCCCCCCCCACCACACTCCTGAACACCATAGTTATGCCTATGCCATTATGTTACTTATATTGAATGTATCCCTGGTGTTCATTTTATCATTTGTTCAGTCATGCGATGTTTTGCATGATTTACATTTGGTATTTGAAGATATTTAAACATCTGTTCATCATATTTATACTATTCTGATGAAGTTGTCAAGAACCATTTGGACAAATGCTCTAATCATTTTACTGTTACTTCTTTTGCCGTTATTTGCTCATTATTGTGTTATTTTCCATTTTGTCCTTATACCTTGCTACAGCTGACCATTAGTTATCAGCAGCTCCTCTTATCATTCAGCAGGTACACAGAATCTCTCTTAACCTCCTCTGGACTCAGTCTGACCCATGTCTGATAGCAGTGAAGAGAACAAGGGCAGTGCTGCAGCGTCATACTGCTGACAGAGATATACCCTTATTTAAGTATACCAACTCTAAGGCCTAAGATTGCTATTACAGTGCTGCATACAATTTGCCAATCAATTTAGAAAACAGGACAGTGACCACTGGACTGGACAAAATTAGTTTATACTGAAGTTTCAAAACAGGGCAATACTTAAGAATGCTCAGATTATTGAATAATTGCACTTATTCACATGCTAGCAAGGTAAAGCTCTTGTTCCTGCAAGCTGGACTCCAGCAATATGTGCACTGAGCATTACAAGATGTGCAATCTGGCTTTAAAAGGGAAAGACGCACCAGAGAGCAAATTAACATCCATTAGATAAATGGAGAAAGCAAGGGAGTTCTGGACAAAATATTTTCTCCTTTATTGACTACTCACAGCCTTTGACCATGTCATCCACAACAAACTGTGACAAGTTCTTACAGAAACTGGGATACCAGGTCACATTACTTGTCCCTGAAGAATCTGTATGCTGAACAAGAAACAACAGATAGAACTGAATATGTAATAATGACTGATTCAGAACTGGAAGTGAGTTTAACAAGTCTGTACATTGTCACCCTATTTATTCACTTTATATACTGAATATATAATGCAGAATGCTGGGTTAGAGTAATCAGATACAGGAATCAAAATTACTTCAAGAAATATTAACAAGTTTAGGTACGTAGATGATACCACTCTGATGGCTGAAAGTGAGGAAGACTTGAAGGGTTTGTGGATGATAGTGAAAGTAGAAAGTGCAAAAGTTGGTTTGTTGCTCAACATCACAAAACTATTGTGTCATCTAATTCTATCAGTTAATTGAAAATAGACGTGGAAGAAGTTGGGGCTGTCTGTTTTCCTCAGCAGCAGCTGTTGACAGTAGCTATGAAATTAAAAAGAGGGAAAGCAGTGTGAAAAATGGATAATTTTTTAAAGAGCAAAGACACCAGATTGCCAAAAAGGTCCATATAGTTAGTCCTATCTTTTTTCTAGTAATATATGGTTGTGAGATTTGGACTGTAACTATGACACCAGATTGCCAAAAAGGTCCATATAGTTAGTCCTATCTTTTTTCTAGTAATATATGGTTGTGAGATTTGGACTGTAACTATGGCTATAAGTTGGAAAATTAATGCTTTTCAACTGTGGTGCTGGCAAGGCAATAGACTGCAAAATGATCAACTCAGTCAGTACTTAATGAAATAAAATCAGACTATTCACTGAAAAGCCTGATAGTAAAATTAAAACTCAGGTACTTCAGCCATATAGTGTGAAGACAGAAAACATGAAAGAAAATACAAGCTGTGAAAGAACCAAGGCAGAAGAAGAAGAAGAAGGAGAAGAAGGGGTAGAGAGAGGTTAAGATGGAAAGACAGTATTTCTGAAGCATGGAATATGAATATGACAGACAGACCTTTTCTGCCAAAGTCCTTTATTTATCAAAGAGTCGGGATCAATCAAATCAACCTTGAGGAAGAGGCACAATTCAACCCTCTGTGGGAGAAAATCCATTCAGAAATGGCATTGAGGCACACATGGTGCTTGACTCCCTTCAAAAACGTTGTACATTTCACGTTTTTATTTTTGTTTTGTATACTTCTGATCACAATGGACATTGTTTTTAATTTAAAACCTGCTTTTTCAATTACATTTGAACACAGCATGCTGTGCTGAATTGATTTGGTTTGAGAAGATAGGACTCAGCAAAATAAGCTATGACAATTTCATACAGCCCAATAATTTATCGACAGCTAGCATAAAGTTTATAATGCCGCGAGTGGATTGAAATAATAAAATAACTGATAAATAAATAATTAAGAAGACTGCTACCATGTAGGTTCTGAAAAGTATCATGAAGTGACTGACCAGAATGAGTTGAAAATATCTGACAAGCAGAGTGATATTCTATACCTGGACCCTGAGTGCTGCTGCCTAAACAGAGACTGCCTATTTGGTCTAAGCATTTTGATAAGGGTCTCTTAAGTAATATGGATTTACTCTTTTAATATTGCAATCCTTGTAACATGGATTGACCTTGCTCTCTAGGAGCGGTATGAATAACTGTTGGCTACCTTCTTTCTTTGTCCTACTTACCACTTCCTCCATCTTTTCTTTGTTAAATACAGCTTGATCCATTTTGCTCCAGTTATCCATGACAACTCCTGGGGATGAGACTGCACAAATTGGAGTAAGCTGTTCCCTTAGAATTAGTCACACATAACCTACCGTTAGACTGCTTGATTAATCTAATAATCTTTTCCCTGACATTATAATGTAAAATGTTGTGCTTGGTTACAATACCATTGATTATTTGCTTTGTATACTTAAATGTGCTGTGCTCATTCTTAAGTAGAGAGTATAAAGCTGCATACAAATAAAGAAATATATGCATAATGAATGTCTCATTTGTATAAAAAACAATGATTACAGTATACAAGGTTACAAATATTTGATTTTCTACATAAAAGCTGTTTTCAAAGTTTAATTTCACTACCTGAAGAGCTACACTGTTGAGGCATTCACCTGAACTATCAACTTTCTCATCTGGTTTCTAGATTGCTTTGGTAGCTGTCTCAGTGCCAATCCTAACTGAACTACTTGTATTTGTTAAACTTTAGAGTTTATTTACAGCATGCAAACTTTCCATCTTTTCTGTAAGAAAACAAATTTGCTATAATCTCAAATTATTGTTCTCCGGAATAGTAAGTTCCTTAGGTGCAGCCAGTCTGGTAGCATAGAAGGATAAAGGCCTGACTGTGGCTCAGGCAACTGGGGTTTGATTAGTGACTCAGGCAACTGACAGTGCATCAAGATGAGATGGGCATTACCATCTTTGGGGTGGAAGGTAGGTTCATGGGTATCCATAGTGATGATCCCTGGTGCAGGCTGGGGCTGGCACAAGGTAGACGTGACTATAAGAGGAGTTTAAGGGTGAAGGCATGGCTGAGCTGATGCTGAGACAGGGCTAAATGCTGCATGTCTCTACTGCATGCCCATCCCCCAGGCTGAACGACAGACTCACAAATGGGAAGGGGGTTGAAACAGGGACGGCATAGAGTAAAATCCCTTCTCAGATGGATGCACAAAAGAGCTGAGCCCTGGATGCCTTGTTCTGTGACCAGCCCCAGAAATACACCAGATTAAGTCCAGGGGGGGGGGTGAGCAGTAGGTAACAAACTCATCTTTGCTGTGAGAATATCAGAAGGTTGTGGGTTCTATTCCCACACCAGCTAGTTGTATTCATTTTTCAGATCTGAATTTGCAGTGCAGCAAATTGCACTATAATATTCATAATTTCAGACTTTTTTTTTACCACCAACCCTTTTTCATCTCTCAGTTCCCAAATTATAGCACTATTTACCTAAATACTGTGAAACTTCTTCTTTTTACCTTGAACAAAATGCCTTTGTTTATACAATAATTTTATTTTCCTTTATATTCTTTTTATATAGTTCTGTTTCTTTCATATAATAATTATTTTCATTTCTCTTCATAATTTCTAAAATATTATTCTGTAATGCCATAACTTTGTGTTTTTCTTTTTGTCTTAATACATTTTCCTATTTAAATAGTCTGATTTATATTTTTCTTTAAATATTAACCACCATTCTGTCCAGTTTAGATAACAATCTCTCATAGTTAAGTGTTCTTTCCACAACTGTGTTATATTATCCTTGCCTTTATCATGCCAACCAGTCTCATTAATCTTTATAATCCCTTTTCCAATGTTTATGTATTTTCTATACTCTTCAATCTCTATCCACATAGCCATATGATCTGAAAACCCTGTCTGGACTTTTTATTCTATTGTAAACTTTATACTATTAGAAACTACAAATAACTGATCTCAGATCTATTATTTCCTCTTCTATATGTATATATACTTCCACACCTCATCATTTCTTTCATAACTTTTTTATTCATTTTGTTAATTCTTTTCATTTTCCTTAGATCACAATTAAAATATTCCACTGTTATAATATTCATGTTGACTATTACACAGCTTTCCCCATTCCTTATAAATTACATGTGCACAAACTGCAATAATCCTATAAATTTCTTTTCCCATCTAAAATCCACTAAAGTTAAGCTTCCCAATCTAATTAAGGTAACATCTAATATAGAAATACCCGTATTATATGTTATCACAACAACAGAACTAGTTTCATTTCCTAAATTCCATATTATAACCCCTTCCACAAATCCTCTGTACTCCTCATCTTTATTAACCCCCTACCATCTTCTAATACAGTTATATCTACCTCACAATTGTTACAACATTCCAAAATACCAATTCTCTTAACCAAACTTTTAATACTGTTTACATTAACTGATAATATTTTAAGATTATTTGCCTCTCTTTTTCGTACTCTAAATGAAATTGTTTTATCACTTTACCCATTTCCCTTTTGTACTTTCATACTCTAATCCGGTATCTTCCTTTTTCTATCTTTCACGCTTTTTGCTATATAATTTTTTTTTTATTACTTTCCAGTCAATTTCTTTATCACCACTTACAGTCAATTCTAATTCAATTTCCTCCTCTTTTAATTCATTTGCTTCTATATTTTGTATTGCCTCTGGCATTTTCAAAGTATTATCTTTTTGATCTCTATCATGTAACTTTAATTCCTTACTTTTATTCTCATTTTCCTTTTCAACCTCTTCCCTTAAAAATTCTACTTTTTCACATTTGTTACTATTATATCTTCTAGCATCATGACCAAAAGCCCAACATACATAACATTTTTTTATCACAATTACCCACAAAATGGCTTACCTTCCCACAAAAAAAAACAAAAAACCCCCAAAACCCCCCCCCAAAAAAAAAAATATATATATATATATATATATATATATATATATATATATATATATATATATATAAGATCACTACTAAATCCCGAATACTCACAATACCAAAGACCGGGATACCGAGACCAGATGCCCGAAAGACAAAAAGACCAGAAGACCAGAAGTGTGAAATTTAAAATCCTGAACACTACACTAAACGTACAGCAAACGCATACACATATACACACCTTCACCCAAAACACAAGCACACAAACCTACACTACATAAAAAAGGAGGCAAGTCCCCATGCACCCCCACACCCCCCTACTTAAATATTCTAACTCCAAGGTTGCACTATACAGACAAACACACGAAAACACCACCACACACCTACATTCCCCTCACACACACACACATCACAGTCAGAACACACACACACACACACACACACACACACACACACACACACACACACACACACACACGCACACACACACACACACACACACACACACACACACACACACACACACACACACACACTAAAGCCCCTAACCAGCACAATCAAGCATTGATACTTACCTGACCTTCCACCTATCTATTCACAATTCGCAACACCAGAAGCACTACTTCAACATCTCTGAACTTCGGGATTTTGAAATTCGCGCTTCTGGTCTTCCGGTCTTTTCGTCTTTCGGGTATCTGGTCTTGGTATTCCGGTCTTCGGTATCACGGCCGGCCTTAGGCATAGGCGAACTAGGCGCCCGCCTAGGGCGCCGTAAATGTCAGCGTCTTAAAGGGCGCAGTTTTTATTTATTTTAATTAATGAGTTTGCGCTCTTCTCAGCGATCTGCCCTGCTGAAGTGTAACCGGAAGCCAGAACTCTGGGGGAGGTGAGTGAGCGCCCTCCCACTTAACAGCTGCAGGTTGGCCAGGACAGTTAAAAAAAAAAAAAGTTACTTCGCATTTAATGCCTCGTTGCTCTATTTTTTTCATATATACTGACTGACTTGTGAAATCCTTTGTTTTTCTGGTGTAGCCCACCCCCACTTATTACCTCACATCCTGCCTACTTATACATAAGTCCCCTAGAACCAAGGGCACCATAATTTACACTGATACGATTTGTTGGGGTCTGGAAATTAGAATATTGTAAAACAGGATAGATCAAACTTAAAATACAGTTTAAAGCTGTTCTGAATTGCTCTGCCTTTTTCTCCGCTCCACAGTTGACTATAGCATTTTTGGGCTGGGCCGGTAGTTACATTTCCCTTCCGTCATTGCAGGGAGACTGTGTATCTTGTTTCTATTTGGGGCTGTTCCTTTTTCTCGTGAGTCCACAATTTTACTGTTTTTTCTTTCCTTGTTTCTTTCACTGGGGCGTGAGGTAACTGCTGCAAAAAGCAACTGAACTCCTGTTGTGTGGCATACTGTAGACAGAAATTACCAAGTGCAAAAAAAAGTTTTGTAAGAGCAGCTACCGCTCAAGTTGTTTCATTGCTTTAACGAGTGACTTGGGCAGTAATTCTGTAGAACGGGTGGGTACGACGCGGGCTGCTGCACTTTTATCTTGGTAAGAATAGTATGTTACACCTTTTCTTAACACATGTCTAATTTTTTTATTTACTTTTTGTCAGTCTTATATTTTACTGATTACTTGATGTTAACCAGTGGCTCCCAATAATGACAGAGGACGGCCTTAATGTTTGTATGGTTGAAATAGGGGGTTAAAACTGGGGGTTGACGCCGACCTTAATAAGCAGTACAAATGTTCATGTATGTACTCTTTTGGTGTTGTTTATAGTAACAGCAGAACTTTTGAAATCAAAATTCAGACAATTCTTGCTATTGAATGCCTTGCAGGTTGTAGTCAGGACCACATTCTGGACTATTGTTTGGGTACCATTATAGTCAGTGAGGCAGGTAGGAATGGTTGTAAGAAACAGGTAAAGAGCCTGGCTTGATTATGTGGTATGTTGCTAGTGTTGGTGTATGTTGTGCAGTAATTGGTACCACATTAATTGCATTTCCTTATTAAAATGATTGTTGGGCACTGATTTGACTAGATTTGCCCTTAAGTGTCTGAATGCTTTAATATTTGCTTACTGCTTTTATGCTGTCAGTAGTTTTTGTCATTGGTACTGTCATATAGGTAGTGTTTTGTTTCTGTTAATGTTTTGATATTACCCATTCCCAGTACATGCTGCTACTGAATGGGGAGATGAGAATATTGACAACTCTGATTGCATTTAAAAATGCAGCTGCGGTTACCTATGTGGCTGGAGTATGTTTTCCACTTTTAACATTAAAACACATTTAATGCATTCCTAAATTATTGGATTACAAAACTGTAAGTTCACAGTAATAGTTATTAAATGTGGTTTGCCACAAATGCCCCTGTCATTAAGCAGTGCATTCCAGAGGCAGGCTTCTTGGGCTACATTCTACAGTGTATTGTTGCTTTGAATTATGGAAGTGTGGCAAATTGATGGATTTGCTAATCACTTATATTTATTTATTTCACATTTGTTAATTGGGTTAGTCCAACTGAGTTTGCAAACCCATTGCATTTGCTAATAAAGCAATATGCACACAGTATTATAACACTGATCAACAAATGACATTGTAATAATTGGCTTACAATTTGTTCCTTCAGCCTTGATGCTTGGAACCCAGGCACTACATTTGTATTTTAACTTATTTGTAGGAATCTATGTGACTGTGATGTTAGTTAGTCATTTTTTTTTTGGGGTGGGGGGGTGTAGACACCTGAGTCATCCAGTACAAAATGTCTTCAGTTGTATTGCTGCTTCAGGCAGCCAGAACCAGTAGTTCTTTACAGTGGGATGCATGCCATTGTACTAATAGTGTCACAGCATTTTAGCATAGTGGTGTGGTTCTATACAAAGAAAATAGAGAAAGGGAATGATCTTGTACTTTTCAAACATTATCTGAATGTATGGGTAGCTGCAAAATGACCCCTGGTTTAGCAGTCTTGTTCTTGGCTGTGGCAAAATGTAAATATTCTGCTCATTTTGATTTTTATTTTATTTTAAATTTGACTGTGATAGTCCGACTGGATACATATCCATTTTCAGCAGAGGTCCCAGGAGAAAAGCTCCAAACTTAAAGACAAGCAAGTTACAGTACATGCACAAACATGGTATTAACGTACAAGTTAATCTCACATTTCAAGCGTATGAATACAGTTTATATACAGAAGTGTATATAAATATGTTGGTCTCTTATCAAACCTATAGTTGTAGCTTGTATGCAGAGTATCTGCAGAGATATTAGTTTCTCTTTTCAAACCTTGCTGTAAGAGGGTAGTTGCTATAAATAAAATTGCAGGATTATGGAAGTGGATGAGGCTTTACTCAGGGTTAGAGCAAGGACATAACTAGTGAGTTTTAAAATACTGTTTAGATTTTTTCAACTGATTAAGGGAGGGGATCACAGTAAGGTCAGATGGGAGCGAATTCCTGGTTTTGCCTACTGAATTAGGGTAAGTAAGAGTAACTGGTGATTAACAATGTCAAAGGCCTTGGAAAGATGGAGAAACAGAAACAGATTGTTACGGTTGGAATTTATGACATTTAGAAAAGGAGAGGATGGCTGAGGTGTTACTGTGCTGTGGTCTAAATCCATGCTGAAAGTTGGCCAGAAGATTATTTTGAATAAGTTAGTGGAAGAGTTTATGGATACACTTTTCCATAATTTTAGCCAGATGGGAATGGATAGCTATTGGTCTGTAGTTTTTTCAGTTCAATGAAGGTGCCACCTTTATGGATGGGTATGCCATGGGATATTTTCTGGATAGAGGCTTCAGTTATTCTGTTTATCATGTTTTACAACTTGGGTATACTACATTAAAATGTTTTGTTGTGAAAGGTTCAAAACAGTGATTTGCAATGTTCTTTTACAGTCACATTTGTTACCACTTCTATGTTTAGTTGGGTGATTGTCGGAGTCACACCATCTCCCTGCAATGACAATACCTTGCGGTTCAACAAACTCTGTGATGGTTCCTGTTTGTCTTGCTCTGTCAGTTTTCTTCAAACAAGTATAGGGATAATTCTAATTGCAAAGTCTTTCTTGATGGTCTTGTTTTAGGGGAGGCTTAGTTGACAGACTTTTCTCTACTTTAAATCTAAGTACTAACTGCAAGGACACTGCATGTGAGGAGAGTACAGTGGTATCTCAATCTTTTGAAATGACAGTTCATAGCCTCTAAAACATGTTTCTTATCCTCACTAGCCCTCTTTAAGAGGAACCTGGACAACTGGATGGGAGACTGAAAATATGCCCGTGGGATCCCACCTCTGTCCCTGCTGCTGGACAGGGAAAACAGGTGCTGACTTTGTGTGTGCATGGGTGAAATTCTTGTCTAGGCTTTAGGGCCTCCGTGCCAGTAGCCTAGTGACCCATCTGTGGGCGTGGCTCAAATAGGGGTGTTCTTTAAGTTCGGTGTGGGTGGGGCTTAAGGGGCGCCAGAGCAGTACTTCGCCTAGGGCGCCATTTCAGCTAAGGCCGGCCCTGTTCGGTATTGTGAGTATTTGGGATTTAGTAGTGATCCCATATATATATATATATATATATATATATATATATATATGTGTGTGTGTGTGTGTGTGTGTGTGTGTATGTGTGTTTGGTTGACTCTATTATCAAATCACTGCTCTATTTCCTTGCACATTTTTCATACTTGGGATATGTACAATTTTTGCCATTTTTCTATCTTCAGAATAACATTGCATTCCTAAGCTTCAGTCCATAAAACTCTATTGTTATAAATTTTCACAATGCTTTTCACTTCAGAACAAAAGTTTTTTTTTTTTTTTTTTTTAACAAATAATCTTTTACAGTCTCTTTTTCAGTCTCTGTATGGAAATGTATATTCACTTTCCTTTGAGTCTCTCAAAAATGCTTGAATCACAAATGCAATCCAAGGAAACTTTTTTTTTCAAATCTTCCCATAGTAATTTCAAAAAATAAGTCACAATATGTCTCATTTTAAATAAAATGCAATTTCTTACCTCTTAAGCTTTTGTGCCCAGAGGCACAACAACTGTGTCCCAAATCTCAAACCTGTCCAATGGTTTTTCTTCTTTGCTCTGTATATGTATAATATATTTCTGCTTATGCACACTCTCATTTTTCTTCTTTTCTTTTCCCATCTCTTATACACTCCTTCTTACAATGTCTGCAAACATTTTCTGCATGCTGCTTTCCTCTTCTTCCCTAAGCCACTCCATTGCTTCTCTCCATGACAATTCATTTCTACTCTCTGGCTCTTTTTCATTAAATAACTCTTCCAATAAATCATCCTGAAACCCTCCTGACTGGAGGATTGTAAATGCAATCTCTTTCATTTGCCACTCCTCCACTCTGGATTATTCAAACATATTAGCAAGGAACAAGTCCTCTGAATCAATATAGATACATCATTCGATTCTCCTCTTCACAGGCAATTGCCTCAACCTCTGAAACACTTTCCTCCGTGCTTTGTGTTGCTGTCCTAGCTACCACTGTGCATGGACCATATGTATGCACATTAACATTTGTCGGCCATGTAGACCAGAGGCATTGCAACAGGATCTTTACTGAAAATCATCACTTATATGCATTATTTACATAAATGAGGTTTGGTAACACACCAATTTGTCCAGGAACATCTTCAAGGAGGGTTAGATAAGTACATTATTGGGAGTTAAGGGGGTAGGAGGGATGAAAGGGTTAAATGGGAATGAAGGATGATTGGGAGGAAATGAGGTAAGGGTAGGGAGGGTTTAAGAGATTTTATGCAAGTGTAACTGGGTAATGGAATCACATGTTTGCATGAACTTGCTACCCCCCCCCTTTTTGGAGAAATAGTGGGGATTGTGGTTAACTTATCAGTTCAGGTAGGGTGGAGAAGAGAGGCAGGCTTGCCCTCTTCTGTTCCCCTTCTAGTTTTGGATGTCCATTTCAATGAGTTGGGAAAGGAAAGGGAGCAGTTGGAGGCTGTTTGATGAATAAATAAGTGAGCAGAGGTAAGGACACTGCTTAATGGTTGGATGTTTAATTCAACAAGTGGTGAATGAGTGATGAGATGGTGCTTCATAAGTAAAATAAGCAAGCAGAGGTAAGGACTCTGCTTATCTTGTTGGATATACAATTCAATAAATGATAAATGAAGTGAGTGGTGGGACTCTGCTTCATAAGTAAGTGAGTGGAGGTATGGACGCTGCATACTGGGTCAAGATGACTGAGATTACACTGTCCTGATTAACAATACATGGATGTTTATGCTGTGATTAAAATCAGCTATACTAAGTTTCATTTGTAATTTATAGATATGGGTTAACAAAGTTATGTTTACGGAAGTTTAATAAAGTTCGTCAAATGTCATTCGGTGCGATGTGTTTATTGAAGGGGACTGGGACAATAGGTATTATTTAAATTATTTACATAGTATACATTATTTATAATTATTTACACCTCTATACAGTACAAAACAATTTCATATTATTAAACATTTCCCCCCACCCTTTTTGCCAAAGCTAAAAACATATTTTCTTTAAGATTTCTAATAAAATCCATTTCCCGTTAACTTTTGCTTCATTAAGTCTCTCAATCCATAATGTTCATAAAATAAAAAATATTATTTTATTATTTTTTTTAACTTGTTTTCATTTTTTGTTGCCATAATACCCATATTCAAATATGTTCATGTTTAAGTGTTCAACCTTTTCAAAACCTTTCAGCATTTTGTTTTTTATATATTTCTTCCAATAATTTCTTTACTCTAGAACATTTCAGAAACATGTTCTGTTGTTTCAAGTTCCCCACAATGACTACATATTCTTTCTTGCTTTCTTTTATAAGGCATGTTAGCTTTAATGAGCAGTTTACCTACTGATAATCTCCACAAAAATCTTTACAGTCGTATATTTTCTTATACCACATAAATCTCATTTTAATAGCATTCTCTTTTTCTGTCTCTAAATATTTCCATGGAAAAATAAAAAAACTATACTTTCATAATATTCAAATACCATTCTCTTCTATTTTTTCCAACGCTTGCATTCAGTTTCATAAAAAAGATTTTGTTTTTGGCACACCTTTATATCTTCTTTCATATAAGTTTTCCATCTTTTCCCAATAATATTTATATGTAACATGCAAAATGTATTCTGTCAAATTCCTGCTCTCTATTTTATAATTTACTAAGGCCCTATACAAATTCATGGAAACCTTATCAACAATTGGGTTAATTAAACCTAATCCTCCTTCTTCCTTTACATACAAAATTCCCCTTCTAGCTGGATTTAATCGCAACCCCCAAATGAACGAAAATACAGTCGACAAAATCTCTTTTTCATAATTAGACGGTATCATATGAATACTTGTTAAATAAGCTAACTTGCCTAAGAGAATAGAATTTATCAGATAAACTGTTTTCTCATATGACAATTCATATGACTTCCAAAATGTACATATATCTCTTTTAATATGTGAAGAATTTTCTCCCACAGTTTTTTTCTTATAGTGATTTGATCCAAATACTATTTCTAGTATACGTATAACCACTGTGTTAAACTGTATATCATCTATATTTGCCATGAATCCAAAACCTTTACTTTTGTCCTTATTTATAAATAAACCGCATATCTTTAAGAATTTAATTAACTTTCTGATTGTCTGTTCCATCCATTGTTTCTTCTTAGTAATTAACACTATATCTTCTGCATATGTATATATTCTTGGTAATCGTATTTCTTCCATTATCTTATAACCTGACTTATTTAATATTTAATTCATTCTACTGGCAATCACATTTATAACTAAAGCAAATATAATACTACTTGCTAGGCACCCTTGCCTTATTTAACACCCTATTTTAATTTCCTCACTTAACCATCTATTTAAAATTGTTCTTACTGATGATGTGAGGTGTTGCCAGCTATGCTAGGAGAAGGAGGGCAGTGGATGCATAACATACGCTAGCACATCTAGCTGGAATTTAGTAAAAAATTATATGTTATTTGAATATCAAAGTGATTGTACCGATGCTTGTGTTGGAATGTATTTGTAAATTTGCTTGACATCTCAGCAGCCACAAGGTGAACAGTCAGTGTTTCATTTTGCAACAGTTTTATTTATTTATTTATTTTTTTGTTAGTTTAGTTTAGTCAGGGAAAGTGGGCAAATATGTCAGCAGAGTATTATGGCAAGCTGACATGACAAAGAACCAGTTGGCCAAGGTGTGTGAAACCAAAGGACTGGTAAATGCCAACCTGACTTAAGAAGATGATTTCAATCTTAGTTGCAGCTCAGACCAGCAAACATCTGGTGATGGGGATATGCAGCCATCAGAAACAGGGCAGTTCACCTTTTCCTCAGAGGACTTATAACCCATCTGGAGTTAAAGAAACTTCAAGCTGGAGGCCAAACATTTGGAATTAGAATCAGCAGAGAGACTGCCGTATTTGGAGGCTGAAGAAAATAAGAAGCAGCATCTACATGAGAGGGAGATGCTGACTCTTCACCAGGATCATGGAGGTAATGGGACAGTAATAACTGAACACTAGAAGCAATAAAGGTCAGTAAATTTCTTCCACAATTTACAGAGGGTGATGATTTTGATACTTTTATTCATATATTTGAAAGAATATGTAAACAGTATAATGTTGACCAAGGGCTTTGGGTACGGTTCCTTACTCCATGGTAAAGCTGTAACTGCTGTTTCTAAATTGTCTGATATTGATTGTTTAAATTATGATAGAGTAAAGCAATGTTTACTTGAATGTTTTAATTTAACACCTGAAACTTACAGAATAAAAGTTTTGTGAGCATAGATGCAAAGTGGATAAAAGTGTGTGTGATTATATTGCTGAGTTAAGCATTTATTTTCATAGGTGGGTGAGTGGGTGTCAGGTCACCAGTTTTGAAAGGCTGGTAGACCTTTTGATGAGGGAATAAGCCCTTAGCTCTTTGCCTGAGGGCATGAGAATCTGGTTGGTAGACTGAGAATGTAACTCTGCAGAGCAGCTGGGGAAAAAAGGTAATCTCTACTTAGCAAGCAGGACATCACTGCTCAGGAAGGGGATACCCAGTGCTGCACATGGATATAAGGGAACACATGGTGGGCAGCCTAAACCACCCCAACAGAGTCCACCAGTAACATGGGAAGCCACTAGTTCAGGTACACAGCCAGGATCAAGGGTTAAATGTTTTAAATGTAACCAGTGGGACCATGTATCATATAAATGTCTATGGAGGCAAGGTGGGGAACAAAAGGTGGGGGAACCAGCAAGTGAGAATAACAGTATGCCACTGGCAAGTTTTCTGGAGAAACAGGGGTACCAAAGTATCATCAGAGGTTACATCCTATCTTAGTGCATAGAAAACAGGCCACTGCTAAGAGAGACACAGCCTCTGACATAACCATTTTGAAGCCTGTAGTGGTTCAAGAGGAGCAGTACTTGCTTGGGTAGTCCATTCCAGTCAGAGCTTTAGGAGGGACCCCATTCCAAATGCCTTTGGCCAAGATTCACCTTGACTGGAAGGGTGGAAAAGGAAGCAAGCAAGTAGGTGTGTTTGAAGATATCCCTGCAGATGTCCAGATAGGGAATGATTTTGATAATGCAGTTACACACAGTCAGGTCTAGAGACAGGCATGTGCAGCTGGTAACCTGGGGGACACCCAGACAGACCCCACAAATGAAACCAGGGCTGGTGAAGTGGCTATTTCAGAGAGGGAGCTACTCTGTACCAGTGAGTCTGAAGATAAGCCACAGATGCTGGTAGGTACTGATGTTCCCTTGGACAGAGTGACTGCAAAGGCACAGTTGAGTGGTAATGCCCAGGATGATAGTGAGGCACCCCTGTTGAAGGGGAGATGGGAAGAGTTACAAAGATAGAGTTGAGACAGGCAGAGCTCTTGGACCCTATCCTAAGAGGCTTGAGGGAGGTAGCTAGGGAGATGCCTTGATTCTTAATGAAAAGTCTGTATAGTAGAACAAAGGGTTAATGTATAGTGAGTGGACCCCTTAGGGAGGGCTAGAGGGTGAGGTAATACAGCAGTTGGTAGTGCCTACAGACTACCATTTGGCATTCTAGCCATCACTCATGACATTCCTTTTGCAGGTCATATGGGCAAAAAGCATACCAAGAGACGTATTATGCAGAACTTTTACTGACCTGGGATTGCAAGGGATGTAACAGGGTACTGCAGGACCTGTGAGCACTGCCAAAAAGTAGGCAAGGCAGGAGACAAAGTCAAAGCTCCTTTGATGCCTTTGTCTGTGATTGAAGAGCTGATCAGAAGGTAACTATGGATATTGTATCCCAAGCTCCACAGGGAAGAAGTATATCCTGGTGGCAGTAGATTATACTAATAGATACACTGAGGCAGTGGCTCTGCCCTCCATTGAGGCAGAGAAGATGGCAAATGCTTTGTTACAGATTTTCAGCAGGGTAGGTTTCCTGAGAGAAATACTGACTGACAAGAGGAGCAAACTTCATATTAGACCTGCTGGCTTGTCTGTGGAAGTGCTGTGGGGTGAAGCACCTAAAAACACCCCCTACCATCCCCAGACTAATTATCTTGTGGAGAAGTTAAATTCTACATTAAAGACCATGCTACAGGCATTTGCATACCAGTTTAAGAGAGATTAGGACAAATATTTTCCCATCTGGTGTATGCATACAGAGATGTACCACAAGAATCCACAGGTTTTTCACCCTTTGAGTTGTTGTATGGACATAGGGTAAGGGGGCCTTTAAATTTGATTTGTGATGAGTGAGAGGGTGAGTATGAATCCCACAAAGAGTCTGTTGTGGCATATTTCCTAAACCTCAGGACAGGGCTTAGGGAGCTCATGAGTTTGGCCCAGGACAACCTGGCAGGAGCTCAACAGCAGGAAAAGGTCTGGTATGACAGGAATGCCTGAGAGTATGCTGTTTGGACAGCAGGTTTTGGTTTTCATTCCTGTCAGACACAATAAGCTGCAGGCAGACTGGGAGGGCCCCTTCAAAGTAATAAGGAATTTCTGTGATATTAACTACATGATAGAATTGCTAGGCAGGAGGCAGGGGTCTGGATTGTATCATGTTAACATGATGAAACCTTATAGTGCCTTTTTTAGGTGGTGTTCCAAAGACCAAACCACCACCATAACAGCTATAAATGCAATCTGAGGGCCATGCTGCTCAAAGCTAGAAGTCTAAATCTCAAGGTGCATTCGCTCGAGGCAATCCTCAAAATGGAAAACATTGACATTTGTGCTGTAACTGAGACCTGGTTTAAAGCAGCAGAAAGCAACCTTGCGCTACCAGGCTATAACTCATTCCACACCTTTCAGCCCAGAATATTTACCAAAGCTCCAAAGGCAGTGGTGTTGCTATATTCATAAATGATATGCACACCTCCAGACTGGTAGCCCAGCATAACATATCTGAGATACTTCAGGTGCAATTAACATTGGGTAAGATGGCAATTCAGGTTGTAGCTTTCTGTAGGTCCCCAACTATGTCCCAAAACTCTCACTCCATGTTCCTAAGCACCCTGGAAACTATTAGGGTCCAACCCAACACTCTCATACTGGGTGACTTCAACTGCCCCTCTATCAACTGGGAAAACTACTCATGCATCAATACACTGACCCAACACTTCCTGGAATTCATCAGTTCCAATACCCTGGATTAACTCATTCTTACCCCCTCTATTGGAAGCAACATCCTTGACCTGGTTATCACTAACATGGGCAACTGTTGCTCTACACCAATAGTCAATTCTTCCCTGGTTAGAGCCGACCACAAACTAATCACCATGGAAATCCACATCTTGCCCACACCCCCAGCAAAGGTAACCACCATGAAAAACTTCTCTAAAACTGACTTTGGGCTCCTAAAAACAGAGGTTGCTAACTTCACGGCACCCATGCCAATGGAAAATAGCTGCATGACTGCCGAATCATACACCAATGCACTGTACGAACACATGCATAAATGCATGGAACTAGCAATACCCAAAAGAAGCAAGATGCTCTCCTCCAAAAAAAGGAAGCCAATCTGGTGGTCTCCTACCATTAATAAACTCTACAACAGAAGGAAGAAAATGTTGCAGAAAAAGATGAATTCCCAAGACTGGAAAAACTCCCTTATTAGCCTCAACAAAAAGTTGAGATCCCTCATCAAAGCCTCTAAAGCCAGCTATAAAGGCAGAATTGTGGCAGACACTAAAAACAATCATAAGGCCTTCTATAGTTATATCAAGAATCTCCATGGCAATACCCAGATTTGCTCTGAGTTAATGCACAATGGTACCTCCTACAGTGAGCCAACAGATATTGCCAACATACTGTTGGACAAATTCAGTGCTAACTTTACCACACTCTCTCCCCCATAAAGGATCATTCACAATACCAGAAGAATGCCAGGCACCCAGCATTACTGCAGCACAGGTTAAAGCTGCATTGTCCAAGACCAAGAATAGAGCTTCCATAGGACCCGACAATATCCCTGGCTATAAAAACAAGACAGCCAACTGGTACGCATATAATTCATATATGAAAATACAAAGTAAATAGTTTTCCATAGGAGGAAAGGAATTGAGTTATTTATTTAATTATTCAATTGGCCTTTTTATATAATTGCTTTATTGTTTTATTTATTAATTGCATAAGTATACAAGTCATTGATTTCTTGTGTAACTTTGTCTGAGGAAGTTTGGATACTAGTCCTTATGAAAGCGCTTACGGAATAAAGTTTTGGAAAAGGAGAACATCTGCAAGTTTTGCTGTCTTTTTGTGTTCACGAATATCCCTGGCTATATTCTACATGAACTACAAAGTGAACAGACACCACATCTGTGTGCACTGTTCACTCACAGCCTCACCTCAGGCTTTGTTCCTACTAAATGATGCACTGCTACAGTCATACCTCTCCATAAAGGGGTAGCGACTACAGACTCTGGGAATTATGGTTCCATTAGCCTGATGAGTCTGATATGTAAGGCTATGGAGCACATCATCATGGACCTAATTAACAAAGTTATAGGGAATCTCCAAACTCTAGATCCCATGCAATTTGGTTTTTTGAAAGGTACATCATGCCTGATCAACCTGGTTGACTTCTTTAGGCAGTCACCAGAGCTGTGGATGAGGGTAAGGCAGTTCATATAGCCTACCTTGATCTGGCCAAGACCTTTGGTACCATTCCTCATCCAGGATTTATTGATAACACCAAACTGGGCATCAACCCCTATATCATTAGGTGGGTTGCAAATTAGCTCACAGATAGAACCCACAGTGTGAATGTAGCAGACTCCAAGTCAGACTGCTGACCAGTTAAGAGTGGAGTCCCACAGGGATCAGTCCTGAGTCCTTTTCTGTTTGATATCTACTTTTCAGAAGTCCAGGCCAACACAGAGGGACTCTGGCTGACCAAATTCACAGATGACTGCAAGTTGGGAGCCATTATTACCTCCCAAGTGATGCAGGCATCCTACAGAAAGGCCTCACTGAGACAAATGACTGGTGTCAAAACCATGGTCTTAAGCTTAATGCCAAAAAATGTGTCATCATCCCCTTTGGTAAAAACTCAGTTCTCACTAATTACCACATCGATGGGAGCCCACTGAACACTGAAGGCATTATAAGAGATCTAGGGACACAGGTTGACAGCAAGCTGTCCTTTGACCACCACATTGCCACTGTGGTCAGAAAGTCCTTCTATGTGGCACATCTCATTACCAAGGGTTTTGCTTCCAGGAAGAAAGAGGTCATCATCTCTCTCTCTACTCTTCCCTCATTAGTCCAGTCATCGAGTATAATGCCTCATTTTACATGTACCTCACTAGACACATGCAACAGCTGGAGAGGCCACAAAAGTACTTTACAAGGAGGATCCTGGGCCTTAAACATGTGTCCTACATGGACAGACTCAAAAAAACTCCAGCTATTCTCTGTCTCATATTGTCTACTAAGAGGTGATCTCTGCTTGACTTATAGATCCATGTCTGACCCATCTCTGTTAGAAATGCTACATCTAAAGAAATCCCAATCCCTTCGCACCACACACTCTAGAGACCTCAACCTCATTGCCACAATCAAGAGTATATACTGGAGGGACAGGTTCATAAACTAGAGACTGCCCATGGTCTGGAAAAGACTTCCCATACACGTCAAGCAAAGCACCTCATTGACCCTCTGCAAGAGAAATTTTAATGAGTGGATGAGAAATAGAAATTCACACTGGGGATCACTTCAGTGGCTCTACTTGATAGAGGCACTGGTAACTAATATTGAACAGCACGATGCCAGGGCACTTCTATGGGCTAGGCTTGTAAAGGCTCCAAGGCCATTAGCCTAGTACACACCTATGAATCAATGATAGGGAGGCCCTGGTACTAAGTATTTGCAGTAGGAGGCAGGAAGAGTCTGAGGGGGATCTATAGCTAAGAGCCAGCCAGCAAAATGCCAAGTTACTAGGGTGGAGCCTAGGTTTGCAGACATATCATATGACAGTGCAGGACTGTAGTGGGGTCAGCAATGCCAAGGCAGATGGGATCTCAAGACAGGGTATTGGTTACTGTATTCCTAGATAGGCTCATTCCTCTCAAGCAACGTTTCTTGAGGGTCACTTGAAAAACTAGCTTGAGACTTCAAAGGGGGGAGAGATGTAACAATGTGAGGTATTGACAGCTATACCCGGAGAAGTAGGGCAGTTGATGTGTAACATATGTAAGCACAGCTAGCTGGAATTTATTAAAGAATTATATATTTGAATATCAAACTGATTTGTACAGATGCTTGTGTTGAAAATATATTTGCAAAGTTGCTTGTGTTAAAAAATTATCAACAGTGTGTCCTGCTGGACACAGGAAGAAATGTACATGTATTGAGAGAAGCAAGATGGCTGCTGTCCTGTAGGGAGTGCTGAAACTCATTGGAGTACTATACCGTAATTCTTTACTCTAAGACAAGTAAGACAAAGTGCTTTCTACATCAAAACATACGGATTAATCATCCATCTAACTTGGTCCACGTACCTGAAGGAAGAAAAATCCTGAATTCTTTTTCTTAAAGGCTGGATTCCTACTGATAAGTACTCAGTTGTTTGCCACATGTGAACTCAGTGCAGATAGTAAGTAGGCAAGTGACTTCCTGAAAACATAATAGAAAAAGATCTACTAAATCATCTAAGGTAAACAAGCAGAATGCCACTAGCTGCGGAAGATATGGAGAGTCAGACTACCAAATCTAAATTCACAGCAATTAATTCTCCGGAAAATGATACTACATCTAAAAGAGCCAGATTTAATAAATCATTGGACACCAATAAAAATGCATATCCAACTAAAAACAAAGCAGAAAACTCTAACTTAGAAGATCTGAAAACAGCACTGCAACCCATCCAAGAGGCGATACAAAATTTAACAGCTCAGACAAAGGCTATTGGCTCATCCACAGACAAAATCTTAACAAGGATGGACAAAATTGAATCTAAAATAATGGACCAGGACATCAAAATTGAAACCATGCAAAAAGAGGCAGATTCCAATAAAAAATAAATTCAGGATCTACAGGCAAAAATACTGGATCTCGAAGCCAGATCTAGAAGAAACAACTTAGTCATAAGGGGTATTCTTGAAAACATTGAACAAAACAAGCTTATAGAGGCACTTACATCAATATTCGCGCTGTTCCTGGATAGTGATCAAGAAGCTAAGCAAGTTACAATTGAAAGGACGCATAGAGCTCTAAGAGCTTCCCCAGTGTTAAACAACCCAAGAATTGTGTATGCAAAAATTCTCAACTTCTGCCATGTAAATAAACTGTTAGCTGCTGCTAAATCTAAAAAAAACGGTGGACTGGCAAGGAATGAGAATAACCATCACACAAGACCTGCCATATCAAATTAAACTTGAAAGGCAAAATCTGGCCCCATACTGTGCTTTTCTCATTAATAAGCATATCAAATTCCAAATGAAATACCCCAATACGCTCTCCTTCTCAACGCAGGATCAGAGATACTATATGAGCAATAAAGAAGAAGCAGCGACGCTATTTCTTAAAATCTTTAAAACTAACCCAGGTAAAGCGACAAACACAGCCTGAATTAAGAACCATATGCTACTGCAAACATGCGACAGAAACAAAGCAAGATTTTTCTGATAACTGTGCTATCCCTATAGAAGAATGTTTACCTGCATTCCTCATGTTGCCTTAGAAAACCCATGCATAGGAAGGGCCTTCATTTCTGGTCTGTCTTCGGTAGCCAATTCCTGGGCCCATATCCCTCTTGGTTGCCTGGTTGCAAGAACAACTACAGATCCCAGCAGGAGATTGATGCCAACGTAACCTCTATGTACACGATGACCTCCCAGAATGCAGGGCAACCTTAAAGTGACAGGGAAGGTTTCAGCTCAACTCTGCACCAATACACAGAGCATGACCGGTTAAGGAATGTAATCCAATGTACGGAGGTACAAAAGCTTTACGTGGGGGGTCATATCCATTTTCTTTGTTTCCTCTACTAGTGACTGACCCCAGGAAAGGCAACAAATTGAAGGTACTGTAACCTATCTATAAAAATAGGCTATAATGGGCTTACATTTCGCTCTAGTCTGTAGCCCACACAAACGCCGATCAGACACATTTGCAAAGAATACGATGTTGCATAAGAAGTCTGTATTTCTTGTTTGTAATAAGTTTAACCTTCTAAAAAGGGTAAAGCCATCTTTGTTATACAGTTGTTTGTAAGCCTTGTATAAGCATAGCCTTGAGCTATTATACACTAGGAATTTGGTACAATATAGATAGTGTTTGGGTTTTCTGACGCTCTATGCTTTTAATATGTTGACTTTGACCATGTGCTTAGATCAAACTCACCATTCATTCTAGGGCTGAAAGAGGACAGTTAGTAGTTAGATTGCTTAAAATTTATTGGATGATGTTGTAAAGTCTTACTATATATCTATAAGTTAATTAAGAATGCTCACAATACCTACAAGTTGTGCTCTGAATGATGTGTCAAGTAACTGTACTTACGACAGCTTAGTTCTCTATGTTTAGAAAGGAAAGAGGTAGGGAACTGGGATACAAGCTTTATGTGGAGTTCATGTTTCTAGATCTTAAAATGAAAAGCGTTATTGTTTATTTAACAACTGTATTTTCAAAGCGTTTAGGTATCCCACCCTCTTCCAGGGTAATTGAGGTAGTGGTTATGCACTGGATTAAGGCTGGAAGAGTTGCTCATCTATATTTAACTAGTCTGTTTCATATGAATTTTCCTTCTGTGCTGAATATATATAACATAGTAATGTATAGATTTCACTTCTGCTTACAAGTATTAATGAAATCATGTGGAAGATAGCGTCATGGAATGTCAAGGGATTACAAACCGATAACAAAAGAAAATTGATCCTTCACTTAGTGTTCAAATCCAACCTAGACTTCATTATGTTACAAGAAACACACTTGATGAGGGAGCAGTGGAACATCACGACTAATAAAAAGTGGATTAAATCCATTATAGCAGCAGGCAATAAAACTAACAAAGCCGGGGTTGCTATTATTATTAAAAACTCCTTCCAACAGGATATTTTAAGGCAGGATTCAGACCCAGAGGGCAGATGGTGTTACTTCGTAACCAAAACTGACAATTTAGATAAACCACTTTTAATTTTGAATATCTATGCCCCATGCACTTCCCAACACAAATTTATAATGGGTATATATAACATTTTACGTGCCTTTCCAGAGCATTACTATATTATAGGTGGAGACTGGAACTCTATCCAAGACCCAAAAATAGACAGAACTAACAATATAACCACAAATAACACACAGGCCACTACCGCTATTTTTGAAATTAAAAACGATTTTAGGTTAATTGATCCGTACCGTAATAACTTTTCTACCATGGACAATAAAGGATATACTTTTTTCTCCCAATGTCATAAGACTTGGTCCAGACTGGATTTTTTCTTAATTTCAGATACTTTTCTAAGATTTGATATCTCCATATACACAGAACCGAGATCTATCTCGGACCACTCAAAAATTACATTAACAATAGATTGGTTACATTCGAATGCCCCCAATAACCTTATGAGATGCTGGCACCTAAACCCTAACCTACTAGAAAAGACTGATATTAGAAAAGAAATTGATACCTTGCTGGACCAATGCATACTATCTATTAAGGACATTAACACTACATTTGACATAACCTGGGCTACCACGAAAGTTTTAATCAGAGGAATGTTAATTAATAAATCTGCTTATTACAGGAAAAACCTTCTCACTAAAGAAAAGCGTATCAAGGAAGAGCTAACCAGACTTGAGCTGCAGATGCAGCAGAAATACTCCTCGGTTATAGAGAAATCTATTAATCAACTGCAGGTTAAACTAGTATCTTTACAAGCAGAAAACCTATCATTCCATGAAATTAAAAATTTAGCAAACTACTCACATTGGGCCCAACTTCCCTCTAGATTTTTAGCGAGATTACTTAATCAACATAAACCCACCCCTTTTATATCGAAAATTATTTTCCAACAAAAATGCTATTATAACTCACAAGATATAATTAAAGTTTTTGAGAAGTCATATGAAGAGGTATACAACCCTACCCCCAAGGCTATCAATGAACAGGAATTACATTTATTCCTTAACAATTTAACATTTCCTAGCTTAGGGGAACAACAACAAACCTTATTATCAGCCGAGATCACACAAATGGATATCAAAACAACTATTAATAATCTCAAAAATAATAAGGCACCGGGGCCAGATGGATTCTCAGTGGAATTCTATAAGAACTTCAGCTCTAAGATGTCGATCATACTTTACCACCTGTATAACTACATTATACAAGGGGGTATTTCTGACCCTCATCTGAATGCATCTAGAACTATACTAATACCTAAACCGAACACGGACACCACCAACCCTAATAACTATAGGCCCATTTCCATTATTAATATGGATATGAAAATTATGGCAACAATATTAGCTAATAGAATTAAGACAGTAATTACTAAAATCATTTCCCCAGAGCAATCAGGGTTTATTAATCAGAGACAAACGTTTGATCAGACACTCACTCTTGACGCAATGATTTCCCTATCCTTAATCAAACATACTTCTATTTACACTTTAACTATTGATGCATCTAAAGCATTTGATAGAATCAATAAGATTTTCTTGAACTCGATTCTGCAAAAATTTAAATTTCCCACACAGTTTATTCATTATATTAACACCCTGCATAAGAAAGCATATACCTCTTTACAAATAAACAAGTATAACTCAAAGAAAATAGAAATTAATAATGGGATTAGACAGGGTTGTCCCTTATCACCATTTTTATTTAACTTATATATACAACCCTTGTTTTTACTAATAAAACAGAGAACATTTCACAATATTCCTGTTTTATTTAATACTGAGATAACTCTCTCGGCATATGCAGATGATTTAAATATTTATTACTCGCTCCCCAACACAGATATTATTAAAATAAATAACTCATTACAGCTATTCTCTAATTTTGCGAACTATAAGGTTAATATGGACAAGACAATGATTTTCCCAATAAACATCTACACACAATACCCTAGCGGAAGATCCATACCTAATATAAAAATCAAGAACCACCTACACTATCTAGGAATATCATTCCATACAGATGCGCATAAGCATTATCAAGAAAATATGACTAAGATATGGTCCACTATTCAAAAAGACTTGGAAAGATGGGCACAAATAAAACTCCCTCTACTTTCGAGAGTAGCTATTATTAAAATGAATATTCTCCCAAGATTACTGTATATTTTTAATGCTACAAACACCCTGATCCATAATAAAGTTTTCAATAATATTCAATCATCCCTATCGAAATTTATTTGGCACCCAAGACCTGTCAGGATAAATTATCAAAAGCTCATATACCCTAAGAACAAAGGAGGCCTGGATTTACCCGACTTCAGAATAATGTATGAAATTAACAAAAGTAGTAGACTAATCAATATTGCGAGCTACAGGGAAGAACTCAAGACCTGGTGTCCAACTTGGGTCATACTATACCATAACTACGTCAAAACTCTACACATTAATCCCATGGCTCTCCCATTCTTAGATGATACAGCCAAGAGAAGATATAAAGTTCAAAATGACTTATGGGTTCAAATTAAAATTACTCAAAATCTGTTCAAATCTTTGAACTTACACACAGCTTTTTGGTTACTCCAACCTATACATCTCAATCCCAATATTCAATTAAATGATAGGATGATTAACTTGAACTCATACCCTCTAATTAAAGGAAAAACTGTTGTGGATTTCTTCTCACTCAAGCAGGAATCTATAACTAGCATCAGGAGTAAACTCAACCTACCGATCAAGTATACAATCATGATCAGACAAATAAAAGAGCTTTGTTGCAGATTTTGGGACAATATAGACATCCCAGACTCTCACATAGATACGTGTAAAACGATATGGAATCTCCTGACACAGAAAAAGAAAATGATCTCTGATGTCTATAAAATAATTACGTCTATCAGATACACGAAAGAGGCTATACATTCTAATTATTGGACAAAACAGGATCCCACGATCTCTTCCAGGGTAATTGCTCATGCCTTACAGAAATCTTCCAAAGTCATACCCCTGAAAAAACTCAGATATACTCAACTTATGATTGTCAATAATGTATATTTTACACCCTCAATCTTAAACAAGATGTACAAGGAAGTCCCACCACACTGCCAATTCTGCCCTTCGAAAGATGCAGATATCATTCACATTTTTTGGAGCTGCAAATGCTCATACAAACTTTGGTGTGCCCTAAGGGTCAAATTAGAAAAAATGGGCTATGAAAAATCAACTCTATCTTGGAAATTTGCCCTCCTACATATCCCCCCAATGGGCTCGAATATTAAGAATATGCACCTTCTAATAACATCATTAATGCTGATAAAATATTACATCACCCTAAATTGGAAAGACAGGTCTAAATTATCATGGGAAGGATTTAAACATATCGCTAGAAAGCATTTATGTGCACATAAATATCTGTGGTATTCCATGAGGCTAAATTCAGCACAGAGGGATACTTGGAAACTGATATACGAATACATTCTGTCATGACTTTACCTCATTATCAATCCTGTTGCTCAGTTAGATATGGATGAGAATTGTAAATAGGTAGATTCAGATTGTAGAATTTTGTGTTAGTGATTTATGTTCAGAGGTGTCTGTATTGTGATGACATAATCTCAATAAAAAAGATTTTGAAGAAATGTACATGTATTATTGTAACTGTTGAAATGTATATATTGTAACAGATGATACTGGAAGAGAAGTGGTCAATCTCAATCCACTTGACTTTTGAAAAATATTAAGAAATTAAATGACTTCATTTAGGCCAAAAAAATTGTATCTTACAGTTCTCAATGCAGCCAGAGACAAAACACATGTACTACAAAGCTTCTTGCATTGTCATTGGGGTGAACTAGTTGCTACTTTGGAAAGGGGAGGTTTGAAATTATTTTATGACTTCCAGGAGTTGCAGCAAATCTTAGCAAGGCTCTGTGTGCGTGTATTATTGGCACCTGTGTGATAAATCCTGACAGCTTCTGGCCAAGGGGGCTTGCATCCAAACCAGAAGTGAGATGAGCAGATGTATGTGATGTCATTCTACAATCCATCACTAAAAATAATGTTTAATACTAGGTGAGACTGAAGTCTCAGAACACTCTATTTTTGTATCCTGGCAAAGAAGGATCTTTCACTTGCTTCATCTTGCCTTGCTCTAGTAAATAACCAGGGAATAACAATTCTTTAGATTAGTCATGAAGATATAGTGAGATGGGTTAACTATTGTTTTTTTTTTCTGTAACTGTGTTATTTTTAATATTTCCTGTGATTGAAACTCATTTAGTATTTCCATGTTCTCTTCTGATTTATTATTTAATATATCTAAAGTTTTCATTGTGGCTGGTCTTTTAAAGAATATTTTAATCTCTGAGAGTGCTTTTATATATTTGGTGATAGCTCTGTCCACTCCTGAAAGCCTTGCTGTTGGTCAAACTACCATTTATATTAATATTAATTTCACTTGGTATAATTGGGTACTCTCACAAGATCCTTAAAGTATCTGGCTTTGGGGTGTCTGGTGGCAGTGTAACTACCTTGTAGTCTGGGCAGAAGGGGTATAGCTAGTAAATCTGTGCTAGCCTTTCCCAGGTGTATGTGTATGTGTGAAAATCAAATCTCAAAGTGTGTGTGTGTGTGTGTGTGTGTGTGTGTGTGTGTGTGTGTGTGTGTGTGTGTGTGTGTGTGTGTGTGTGTGTGTATGTGTGTGTGTGTGTGTCAACTTCTTGGAACAGGGACACGAAGCACTGGTTTCACAGAAATGGTGCTAGAGAACTTGGCTTGGACACTCGGCTAGGGTCACTAACCTAGAGCTATACCAATGGGGAGTCTTAATGGGGACCTGGAGGGAGACAGATAAAAATCTGGACCCCAGACTGAGTGTGTTCCCTGTGTGCTATTAAGGGAAATTGTGGCTTTATGCAAAGAGCTTCATCTAGAAATACTAGGTTTATCCATTTTTGTTCCAAGTGAATACCCCACTCCAATGCCAGTGGTGAGGATTCAGGCTCCTTGATTACTGGCCCAGAATGGGGATGTCACACTTACATTATTTTTCTCATATGCTGACTTAATTACTTTTACTATCCTTTCACTTATGTTATCAGCCCTTAATATAGCCCCTAAAGATTCATATTGTATTTTATCAAATGCCTTAGTTAAATCTCTTACCATGTCTTTAGCTTCCATCTTTTTTATTTATGATATCATCTATTACTTCTTTTACTATCCATAATGCATCCTGACTTCCTTTCCCTTTTCAACCAAAAATTGCATGATTTATTATTTATTTATTTTATTTTATTTTACATTTGTTGACCTGGAATGTCTGACTGAGCCAAAGCCCTTTTTCAGCAGAGGTCCGGGGAGAAAAGCTCCAGTTTTTACAGTTAATAGTATTATTATATGCAGTAGTATAGAAAGTAATGGTACATGTACAGACAGATATTTAGCAGCAAAAAATACTTAGTTAAATACTTAGTTAATCAACATTTTTACAGGTAATTCAGTAATACAAATCATAAACAACAGAGAAAATTCAGACCATTTAGTAAAGGATAGTGGTGGTGATCCAAGTTAAACAGGGGAAGTTTGGTATGCTTAGTGTATCAAGGAGGGTTGGAGCAATGACAGATCCATTGTCCTTTAAAATATTCTTTTAAGGTTAGTTTAAATTGTTTGGGATGTGTGAGTGTTCAAATTTTGAGGGGGAGTCTGTTCCATGCAATAGTGGGGTGGTAGCTGTATAGGCTGCACCCTGCTTTAGACTTGGGCTTATAGACACTTAATAAGTCTTGGGAGGAGCTGTGTAGGTTTCTTGTGGGAGCATAATGGGAGATAACAGAGTGTAAGACTGGGCAATAAGAAGGCTGATAGAGAATAAAGTGTATGGTTTGGAGCTGAGAAAGGACCAGGAGGTGAGGCAGTTCAAGCCCATTCAAGCACTTTAGAGGGAGAAAGACAGTAATGGGATTTGTAGTATTGTTGAGTAGCAAATATAGCTATTTACTAATTTATTCAATTAAGGTGCCATCTCCTCTTTTCTTCCTTATAAAAAAAAATCTTTGTTTATATAACAGTTTTTTCATTTTTTCCTGATTTATATCATATATTTCATTTTCTTTCTCATAAGTCTTATCCCTCAATATTTTAACACTTCTTGACTCGGCTGTTTACATCTTAATATTCTCTGTCCCTTTCTTTTCATCTTGACATCCCAAAAAACACTTTTTATATTTTTCCTTGAAACTTATCCACCAACTTGTCTAATTTTCATAAAATATTCTCATACCTATAGAATCCTTCCATAGTTTATTAATCTCTTTCCTATCTTCTTTAAGTCTTTTTCATTAAGCCTCTTGATACCTTTACCTATCCTTATTTATCCTTCTCTCTCGTGTACCTCTATCCATATGGCTACATGATCTAAAAAGACTTTTTATCCCTTTTTGCAAAAATTTTAAACTGTCAGATACTAAAAAATAATCAACTACAATTTAATTTCACTTCTTCTGTTAAGTCCAGTATTTATTACCCTATATGCATACATAGCTTTCCACTTTTCATTATCTCATATATAACTTTAACATTACTACTTTTTTCCTGTTCTTAAATTGCAATTAAAATCCCCTACTAATATTATATCCATATAAACACCTACATAATTTAGATTTTTTTAAACATTATCTCTCTTTCTCTGTTTGCAGCATACTCATTTATTGCAATAATTCTGTAAACATTTGTTTTCCATCTTAAATATTTTACCATTCTTCTTCCCAATTCTACTATTGTAAAATCTAAGATTTTAATGATTTCTTGACATAATGCACATATTCCTAAACATATATCTTTTCCCATATTCCATACAATGTTTCTACCCCATAATACTTCAGTTTGTAACCTTTCTTCTTCTGTCAAGAATGTAGTATCTTCGAATATAATTGTGTGTATCAAGTGAAGCACACCATTTTAAAATACCTAATCTTCTTTGCTTATTCTTCATACTATTAACATTTAAAGTTAAGATCTTCAACCTTTAAAAATAAATTATTATCCCTTCTCTCATCCTTTACCTTTTTTATTTTCTTTCACAACTACACTTTTAAATGTTCTTTTCCTATCTTTCACCCTCTTTCCTACAGGATGTTTCTTTCCACTCACTCTTTTCCAGTTTACATATTCCCCTTCTTTTGTATCAAGCACCTCTTCTTCCCTTTCCCCATCTTTTCCCTCCATTATATTTTTGTTTCTTTCCTGCGTACTAACCTGTCTTTCCTGTTCTTTTTCTATATTTTTATCTATAACATATACCAAATCCTGCATGTGTTCTTTTTCTGTAACTTTTACATTTTCTTCACAGTCCAACCATGTATGTCCAGTTTTTCCACATTTTTTACATTTCATGTCACATTTTCATGCTTCATGCTCTATTTTGCCACAAATAAAACAGTTTTTATTTATCACATTCATTAATCATGATTATTTTTTTCACAGAAAAAAACATGTTTTGTCTGCCCTCTGTATTTAACAAATCCTCTGTTACCATTCACATTAATCACACTCAGAATATGTACGACGTTTTCATTTTCCATTTTCAAAATAATCCCACATTCCCAGCCCCCAGTCCATAAGTCTTGGTCATCATAAATTTCTGTTTTATCCATAACATCTTTACATAGTCTTAAATATTCTTTTAAGTCCTCTTTTTCAACTTCCATTCTAAATGGTATCAAGATTCTTTTTCTTTTTCTCTATGAAACACATGTACCACATATTCACTCCAAGGATTACAGTTCTTTTTTATTCATACCCTTCTAAAAAAATTCCATATACTGTCCTGCTTCAAAGAATATATCATATTATGTTTCTTTATTAATAAAAATAAAGGCTTGTACCTCACTGGGTGAAACCCAGTGGTGCAACTACAGGATACCATATTTTAAACCTTTGAAGTCCTTTCTCTGTCTCTTTCTCAGTCCAGGTATTCCCTACAGCTCTCAGCGCCCGACCTGGAGTGAGCATATTTCTTTACTTCTCACCCTCTGAACAATGGAAAGACTAACTGTAGTCTCTGTAGTTGAATAACATTCCTTTTCTCCTTTTCTTTCTTATACCTAGTTAAACCTCACTCTACCTACCTACTGACCTGGAAGGTAACTACTGATTATTTCCTGTACTTGGTGCTTTGATAGTCGTTTCTCTGGCTCATCCCACTCCGTTCACCCTCGCTATGCTCCTCACAGACTCACTCAAATATCATAACCCTGCAATGTTACCTGACTCCCTAGTGATCACTCTCCAGTAAAGGTTCTAAGATTTTCTCCTCAATTCTCCAGACTACATAGATACATACAATGTCGTAAACTATCCAACTTCCACCCAGACACATTTAATTCTCTCCTTTCCAAAATTAACTGGTCTTGTCTGCTGACCCAACTTCCTCTAGATGAAGCAGTACAGTCATTTAACTCAACCTTCCTAAATATTCTTAACTCACTGGCACCTTTATGCACAGAGCATGTTAAATCAAACATATCCCCCTGGTTAACTAATACTACCTGCACCCTGATGAAAACAAGAGATGGGATGTGGAAAAATGGGTACAAACCAAGCTCCCCATTCACTTACAAAAATATAAACCTGACAAAAGAACAAAATAAAGACAAAAAAGACTTCTGTTATAAGCCACCTTCTGTCCGAAGATCAAATCCAAAGAAATGTCGGCACTCTATAACTCAAATACTCCACCCTGGCAACCCTTCATCTCCTAACCCATACCCAACAAACACAGCACAAGAAACTGTATCCATCTTTAATTCCTATTTCATTAAATCCATTAGGAAGTTGGTAGTTTTAGACTCCTCCAATATCAACACTATAAATCCTTCTAACCTCTCTCCTAGTCTAAATCCTACTAATAATTTTTCTCTCAAACCTATACCTACCAGCTATGTTAAATCTCTACTGTCTGAAGTAAAACCCTGTTCTACATATGCTGATAACTAACCTTCCTACTTCCTTTAGGTTGCAGCAGGCTCTCCTGCTATTCCTGTATCTATTCTGATAAACCGTTCCATCTCAGAGTCAAAGGTTCCCACTATTTGGAAAGAATTCTATACTTTACCCATACACAAAGGAGGAAACTCCACAGAAATATCCAATTTCAGACTTATAGCTATCATCTCACCCCTCTCAAAAGTATTAGAAAAATGCATACAGAAGCAAATCATGCAATATTTACTCCAAGAAAATCTCTTCAGTCCTACACAACATGGATTTTGTCCTAAACTCAGTACCACTACTGCCCTCCTATCCTTCCTCAACACTATTTCTCTTGCCAAAGATAACAATAAACTAGTCTCATGCTTATTTCTAGATCTTTCAAAAGCATTTGATACAATCTCCCACTCCCTTCTTCTGAATTAACTGTCTAACCTCAATTTCTTTTCCACTACTATTGCCTGGTTTTCCAGTTATCTTACTGATCAACTACAATCAGTAAAGTGGCCTTCTGCTCTCTCCACCCCTCTACTTGTCAAAATTGGTGTTCCCCAGGGATCTATTATTGACCCATTACATTTCAATATCTTTACTAACTACTCTATATCTCTTGCCCTCAGTCATCCCTTGTCCAATATGCTGATGACTGCAGATACACTGTCTGACCTAATTTCTTTTACTCAGACATCCTTTAACTCAGTCGAAACCTGGCTCACTAATAACCAACTAATTCTGATTCCTAAAAAAACTAAACTCTTCGTTTTTCTTCCAAAAACTTAAATCATCTCAAACCTACCTTCTCTATCCATTCTCTAAATAACACACTGATCAAAGTCAAACCTAACACAAAACTCTTAGGAGTCATTATAGATGACCAGCTGAAATTTGATTTGCACATTAATAACTGTATTAAAAAAAACTTCAAAAACTTGGTCTCTTATATAAAAATAAAAAGTTTCTCATCAACAAAGCTAAAGTACCCCTCTCCCATGCATACCTGCTATCAAATCTATTGTATAGCTCTCAAATCCTCACAAACCTCCAAACTTCTCTCCTAACTAAGCTAGAAACCACCTATAACAAAGTGGCCAGAGTCACAGCAAACCAAAACTATAGATCCCGTCACTGTCTCTCTCTGAAATACTTAAACTGTCTAGAATTACCCCACCAGCTTCTCCTCTCTCAGCTTCAGATTATCCAATCTATAATAAACCAGCCATCATACTGCCCTAACCCATCTCCTCTAATTTCTTCCTATACTCCATCTAGGTCTCTCTGAAGCTCAGACCAAGACCTACTACAGATCTATAAACCCAAACACAAAACTGGTCACAACTTCTACAGTTACTATCCTTCCTTATCCTGGAACAAACTGCCATTAGAAATTGGATCTCTCAATAAACTGAAAAAATTTAAAACAACCACCAAAGAATACTTGAAAAGTCATTGGTTATGCCACTGTACTCAACCACCTTAAACTATCTGTCTTTCTTAAGACAGCCTACTGACTACCCTCTTCTGCCTTTAGTTATCTTGCTTGTTTATTTTGCTTCTACACCTAAATTATATTAAATGGCAACTTCACTCTGTAATTAATTTGTATGATTTGGCTGTTTCACGTAATTAATTTGTATGATTTGACTGTTGCAATTGAAATGCTCTTGTCAATTATTTTTATATGTTCTATATTTTATTACTCATTGTAAATCTGTGGAACTTTTCTCCCCGGGTCTCCGCTGAAAAAGGACTATCAGCTCAGTCGGACAAACCCGGTCAACAAATATAAAATAAATAAAAAAAATAATCAATTCTTACTACTTAACCGTATATAACCGATTTCTTCTTCACTTCTTTGACTCTTGCTCTCCTTCTCTCACTGTCTGTGCGTAGGACTTTTTTCTTTCCTTGCCCTCAGCAACCTCCACTTCTTATACCTTCTCCATAATTTCACCCCATGAAGCCACTACTTCACTCTCTGGTTCACTCTGGTTAATGATATCCTTTAGATAAACATCCTGCAACCCTCCCGGCTGGAGGGTTGTTACAACACAATTTTGTGCTGCTACCTGTACATTGAAGAGGTTTTGCTGAAATATCTCCTCAGAATCAAGACTCAGTAAGTTATCCACCCCTCTTTCATCCATATTTGGAATCGAGTCTGCAGCCTTATCTGATCCACCGACTACCTCCTTCTACTCCTTTCAGAATGCCTCTATCCTCTTTGTTCATTGCCACACTAACTCCCATACCATCACTACCATCTTCACCCGTTAGCTCCTTCATAGCACTCATCTCCCTGTTTCTCCAAGCTGCCTTCACACTCGGAATGGAAGCAGGAAGTGCATCCACAAAGCAAGTCCCTATACGGAGTGTAGGGGAAGATCCCTGGTGCCCTGACCTTTCTTTTATTCAATAGGAATATCTCCTTGTGTCTCCCCTAAAACAGGCATTTGACATGGTGAGACTAACCAGGTCAACAAAGTATAAATAAAATAAATAAATATGCACAAGTGTCCTGCTTTGTCTGTCACTTCAGAACATTAAACCTGCTTTGACTGTTCATATAATAACTAAGCTCAGTAATTGATTACTGCTTTACAAACCTGACCTGCAAGAATATGCTGAGTGCCCATTTCATGACTCTTCACCTTCATTCTTATACTGTGCATCAGGGATTGTGCCTCAATCATCCTGGCAAGGACCAGCAATGGCAGCCTGTACTATTTACCCAATGTAGGCTGTCAAACAGAGGATAATGCATTGCAGTGCTCTTCCCCTTACCTACCTAAACCAGTTATCAAAGATTAATAGTGTAGCACCTGCGCAAGAACTCAGTGATAAAGAACTCATCTACTTTAATTGGTGGGTAATATTAGCCCAGCTCTGCCCCTTATACAGGTAAATCTATTTGATGCATTTCTTTCAGATGCTACAATTTAAGATATATGACACTCACTGTGTCTCATAAAAACATTTAGAAGAATAAATTCATAATACTGCACAATATAATCTTAACACATTATAAGCATAAACTCTTCCTGATTATACTGTGTTGCTTTCAACTTTCTATCTAAAGTCTGAGCAAGGTGGATATTCTAAAACAGAGCTAAACAGAGCTCAATGAAGCCCAGCATAGTATGTTTTTAATGTGATAGTTTTATTTTTTAAATATTTCTTGAATACATAATCAGTATATTTTCAAGTGATCAACATGACGTCAGACCCGGATACATGTCTCAAATGGCTTATCGATACTTTAGTGATCACATCTTGAAAAAGAAATAATAATGGCATCCTGGCAGCTGTGGGTTTTATGGACCTGAGAAAGATATCTGACATGCTGGACAATTACTCTAGACTTCAACAAACTTTATTGCCACAGTACCATATGAATGTATACAGTTTGGTCAGCTGTAAGACAGAAAGCCTGAACCATATAACAAACACCAAATGGTCCCAATACATGTGACTTTTTAACATATTTAATACACTATAGTTCTTGTTAAATAACAATGCATTCCCCCACCCCCCACCCCCACACATATCTGTAGTCCTTGCAAGGATAACCTTCTGCCTGTCTAATAAATTGATAGGTTTGTACTAGGCTATTAACCACCAAGGTCTTTATAAGCCTAACCATTGTGGGTAATGAATGCCTAAATTCATTCATACTGCCCTTTCTGTGAAGCAATGTTTCCTTGTATCTCCCCTGACCTGCCCAACATTTATCCCCAAATTGAGGATTGTGTTTATAACTCTGTGTCTTCAGATATACTGTAACCTTCTTCAACTCTGGATTCCCCTATTTTACTTGAACATTTTTATGTATCATCTAACTGCTTTCCTCAGAGATGTACATATTCTTTAATTCCCACTTTATATGGCTTTTAGTACAGTGTATCAGCTTAGCTGGTCTTCCCTGAACTGGCTCTATCCTGTGTATGTCTTTATGATGATAAAGAACCCAGTGCTGCACACAATACGACAGATGATGTCTTATTGACTGGTTACAAAATGACTGCATTTTTCAGTGACAATGTTGTATATGTTACTAAGGGGATAACCCAACATGGGAGAGATGTCCTTACAAAAGTCAATAGAATGCACCCTCCCTATATAGGCATAAGATATGATCCTGTATCAATGAACATTACCTTACAATCAATAATTTGAACTTGTATAAGTTCATCTGTAGTGTTAAATGGCAAGAAATGTTCTGCTTTTACAAATGGATTTAGACCAAAAGTGAATTTGCTTGAGCTCTGTTTTCACAAAGTGTTTCATCTCTGTATGTCATGAGGCAGATTCAGTTAACTGTTACTGATTCTGTAGATGTTGATCACTTTCAGCAATATAACTCAGTATTTTTAATGAACATGTATTTGGAGGAAGAGCTAAGTGTAACAAAAAGTTTAGAATAAAATGTCCCTTACTTTATTCTGTTGCATAATGCTTCAGTGTGCACGCATCATTTATTTTTATTTTGCAGTCACAATGTTGATGGTGTTAGTATGATTTGTTAACCTGCAAGTCCTCTTAGAATACAGGGAATATCAATATTTACAATTATGCATTTGTATTGTAGTTTGTTTGTAGGGCACATATTCACCACTGCAACAGGAATGTTTTTTTGGCTTCTTTTCCCCAGATTCTTCTCACACTGCAACAAGCATTTCTGCTTAAGTGAGAACAGAAACTTGTCAGGAAGCCAACTGTGTACTAGGCCATGTTCTACGGCCATGGCATGTGTTCAAAGCATGTTTAAATCCATAGCATGTTGAGTGACACCATGTTGTAGAGGCTACTCACAGCTGGCTTTTGAACCTTGAGTGGACGTATTACTTCACTCTTAAGTGCCCTTCAGATCTAACACCTTCAAAAAGCTTTTATCAGTCAGGGTCATATCAACTTGAAGTACCCACAGCATTTTACTGTTAACAGTCATATGTGTCAACTTTTTATTTTTGAAGTATGACTCATATACCAGATGCTATTGTTCAGCCTGCTAAGGAAAGATTTTTTTTTTTACTTGAACACACACAATTTTTAAGTAATGCTGTGAGACACGTGAGAATCAATCAAACACTAATTAATGGCAGTCCATCTCAGAAAAGCTGTATAGTCAGCAATCCAAACAGATAATTAAACAACAAAATAACAGCTCTTGTACAACAACACCATCACTTTCTTAAACATTGTGGATGTTTAATGTCAGAAGCAACTCCTCTGTCTCAAAAAAAAAAATAAAAAATGCTATGGCACATATATACACTTCAGTGAAATGAAACTCAGTAGCATGAGTCACCCAAACAAAAGGTTTCCCCTGGTGTTCTGCTTCAAGGACTTGTGTTTATCTTGTCTAGTGAGACATATGGCATAATTATGCAATATCTGTACTCTCCAAGCCCACATTACCACCACTTTGGCTAATGTATTGCTTCACAGTTTCCTTTTTCTTACAGTCAAATCTTTCCTATAAATCCTTTTCTGTTATACATCATTTATGATGATATTGCATGTGTGTTCCTTCCCTGTCTAGAAATGCTTTCTCAGCCTCTCGTACTTTAAATCACGTGGTGCAAACAAATTCCTTGCATAGTGCTGCGAACATTAAGTGTCTGTTGCCCTTCACATTTTTATTCTATTTATTTTGAATTCATAGCAACAGCTTTTATTTTAGCTGGAACCATAAAAATGGAATAAAATAAATATTTAGAGAACAGTAAGGATTACCTGCCACAGGCACATAAGCAATAAATTTGTGTACTTGACAAAAATAATTCCATAAATACTTTTTTCAAAAAATGAACACTTTAAACCAAAAAAAAAACCACTGTATCCTTCTGTCAAAGAATCTTTAATGTCTTGTAGTCTTTCTACACACACACACACGCACACACACACACACACACACACACACATATATATATATATATATATATATATATATATATATATATATATATATATTAACAAGCTGTCCTATTCTGAGGAGTGCAGTCACAAACAAGTTGCCAAAAGAAAACAAACACTGCATAAACAGTTCAGCTAGGCATTGCTTAATAATCCTACCAGGTTTTTGCCAGTTATTTTTTTCAAACTCTGTTCATAACATTTATGTATGTGTGCTCCCCACACTGTTTCACTTTTACTAATTTTACATATTGGCTGTGCCAAGCAATAGCAAATCTTTCCATAAAATAAATGCGTCAGAAATCACTTTCTCTAGAAGTATTTCTTGGCATTTAGAATTCAGTTCTAATGCTACAAATCACTGCCACCTCAGCTGGAGTTAAGAAAATACAAAGTTTTGCAAGTGCAACTATTTATTAACCTACAAATACATGCAACAACAAAAGCTTGTTCATCACAAACAAATATATAAGAAATTCTTCCACATAGCATGACTTTCTCTTACTCCCAGTCAGCATTGCCCTGGCCATTCAGTCCTGTAATTAAATCCCAAGTGGTATACAGCAAGCCTCTTCAGTCAAAATTACCAGAACCAAATAAGTAACCACTTAAAAAGAGCCATAAAGAATTTATTAAGGATAAGAAAGAAATTATGTATTGTTACTATTAAGTAAGAAGCCCAGAATTTCCAAATAGAAGATATCAAAAAGATTAAGAGAGAAGTTAGAGGGACGAAAAATACTTGCACAAGAAAAACTGTCAAAAACTTCAAATGCAGGTTCATTAATACAACAGTAATGAAAAACATTATATAAACCAGGAAACTTTGGGTGACTTGGAATAAGAAGTGACTGAGGAAGTGCAAAAATGTAAACAGCAAAGTTTTTTGAAAGGTATAAAAAAGAAACATAGACATGTGAAAGAAAGAGAGATCTGATATGATACAATATTCATGCAAAGGAGAAAAAACAAACAAATCAATATAAAATGCAGCTCCAAAGATATTTGAAGAGAATTATAGGCAAAGGCACCAAGATATAGAAAATTTCACAATACAAAAAATAAGATCACAAAGGGGGTACAAAAAATAAAATACTACTAAAGCAGAAATTAAACAAATAGAAGCTGAAGTTATGGAATACCTGTAAAGTGAAGGATTTAGTGTAGAAAGTCTAACACAGGTCATGTCACAACATGATGGAACAATGAACCCCCAAAAAGTAGAAAGGCGGAGCATGAAACACCTGAAGAAGAAAAAGACATGGGAAAGACATGGGCAAGAAAAAGAGATTTCATATGGTGCTATATTTATGCAAAGGAGAAAGCAAAACTTATCAATAAAAAAATCACCAAAGATATTAGAAGACAAATACAGGCAAAGGCATTCAGATATGTTAAATTTTACAATGCAAAAAATAAGAAGACAAAGGGGAAAATAAAAAAGAGGATTAGTAATGGAGAAGTTAAAGAATTACCTATAAAGTGAAGGATTTAGTGTAGAAAATCCAACTCTGGTAACATTACAACTGCCTCTCAACCTCTTAGAGCAAAAAGTCTGGACAAAACCTAAAATGATGGAGGACAAATAGGGACAGATTTTAAATATTGCTCTTACAAACTTAGAAAGTTGAAAGAATAATAGGTTTTGCATTAGAAGGATGTGGAGTCTTAAACTCAAATGTTTGTCATTATTTAATGACTTCAGTCCTCAACTATTTGCCTGAAAGGTACAGCTTTTAGGAGGAACACACCAAAAATATGAGGCAAAAATCGGAACATTCTGGGAAAATCTGTACAGTTGAGAGGTACAACATGATAAAACAGTCCCTAAATGAAGGATAACAAGTACAACAGGAAGCTTCTGATCAGTTGACACATGAAGATACTTTGGAGCCTTCAGTGGGAAACCCATACAAAAGTTCATTTGGAGTTGCACAGTAAGGGATGGAACAGGAAATGGTGACAACACTGATGCAGTCAATGTAGTGGAGTGATAGGCCAGTGAGTTACCATATGAAAGAGCAATGGATGATGGAAGATGCAGCTGAAGAGAATATGTTATAGGAAAGTGTTCTGGTACTTTCTGTAGAACACCCACAGGAAACTGAAAACAAATAATGTGGCTTCAGTTTAGAAGAAAATGAAAGGAAGAATTGCTTGATTTAATAAAAATGGACTGACATATTAAAACTGATGAAAAAAATAGATTACAAAAAGTTAGTAAAACTCAAAATGTTAGACATCTGTTAAAACAAATGAACACAGTTGTGATGTCCCTCCTCTGGGCCACTGATCAAGGACTCTCAATCCTCACCATGGACACTCTATATCTATATTTTGGTGAGGGACATTCACTTGGAACAAAAATGGATACACACAGTATTTCCAGATGCAGCTCTCTGCTCCAATTTCTCCTAAGAGCAAACAGGAACACACTCCATCCTGGAGCTGGGTTTCCCTCTCTCTCTCTCCAGGCCCCAAATAAGACTCCCTACTGACACAGCTGTAGAGTTGAGTCCTCCCCCAAGTGTTGCAAGCCATGTCCTCCACCACTCTCTGTGTGAAACCAGTGCTCTGTGTCCCTGCTCCACGAAGCTGGCACACACACTCTTTGAGATTTCATTTTCAAACACACACACACACACACACACACACACACACACACACACACACACACACACACACACACACACACACACACACACACACACACCTGGGAAAGGTTGGCACAGATTTATCAGCTATGCCCCCTCTGCCCAGACTATAAGGTAGATACTGACACCAGAACATTTCAAAGCCAACTACTCTAAGGCTCTTACAAAGGTACCCAATTATACTAGGTACAATTAATACTAATTCAAATGCTAGTGTGTGACCAATGCAGCAAGGCTTTCAGGAAAGGCCACAGTGTCACTAAATAAATATAAGTACTCTCAAAGGTTAAAATATTCTTTGAAAGACCAGCCACAATGAAAACTTTAAATACAATAAATAATAAAAGAACATGAAAATATGAAATATCTATTTACAATAAACACCAGAGTTTCAATTACAGGAAATATTAAAAATAACACAGATGCATAGATTCACACAGATACAGAAAACAATACTTAACTAATCTTACTATATTTTCCTGACTGATCTAAATAATTACTATTCCTTGATAAATTACTAAAGCTAGGCAAGATGAAGTGGGTAAGTGATCCTTCTTTGTCAGGTTTCAAAAACAGACTGCCCTGAGACTTCTGTCTCATCTAGTATTAAAACATCATTTCAGTGCTGGATTACAGAATGACATCACTTACATCTGGCCTTCTAACTCTGGTTTCCACACTACTCCCTTTACTAGAAACTGAACCAGAATCTAGTATATATGTGTTTCCATTCACACACATATAGAGCTTTGCTATGATGTGTTATAGCATCTGGAAGCAATTAGTTCACCCTTAAGGACAATATAGAAGGATTCCTAGTCCTGGTTTTTACAGACATTTTGTCTCTGGCTGCAATCAGAACTGTAAGATCCAATCTTTATGGCCTAAACCAGGTCATTTGATTTCAGGCTATTTTTCAAAGTTAGCTGGACTGAGATTATCTTCGTCTCTTCCAGTATCCTCTGTTACAACATATTAATTTCAATAGTTACAATACAGTCTGATATACAGGTGTATTTATTTTCTGTCCAGTAGGACACACTGTTGGTATGTTTTCAGCACAACCACCTGTACAAATCAATGTGATATACAAATAACATATAATTCTTTACAAAAATCCAGCTAGCTATGCTGGCATATGTTATACATCCACTGCCCTACTTCTCCTGGCATAGCTGGCAATACCTCACATCATCACAACAGTAATCAAGACTATTAACAAAAATTCATGTGACATAACAGAAGTAAATAGTATATATTACTGTGCAGCTAAATTAATAAAAAAGTCTTACCACAAAAATGCAGGGCAAAAAGGAAGAAAAGGGAAGAAATCAAATGCCATCATGGAAGTATCGAATATCGAAAACTATAAAGCAATTAAGACAAGACGTCTCTCTGATAGAAGAGTATAGAACAGGGAACAGATTAACAAAATACCTAGAAAGACAGAGATGATAAAAGCAATGTGCAGAATTTGAACAGACCAGGATCTATCATACATAATTGCAAATAATAAACTAACGCTATCAGCACAGGCAGAAAAAAACTAGAAGATGTGCAGATAAATATAAAGAAAAAGTACAAAATAATCATTCATTGATGACCCAAAAAGTTTTATAGAGAACTGCGAAAGAAAGCAATAGGAACAGAAATACCACCAAAACAAGAGAAAATAGATACATTTTGGAGAAATATCTATGAAGATTCTGTGGAACTTAATAAAGATGTTGAATGGATAGAATAACTTAAATAAACAGGAAGAAGTTCATATGTATAGGATATGAAATGGGATAAAGTAACGGCCAGAGAAACTGAAACAAAATTAAGAAAAACTCCTAATAGGAAAACCCTAAGCTCAGATACAATACCCAACATCTTTACACAAAGATTTAGCCTGTATGAGAACTATTTATATGCGCACCCCGAACAGGCACCAACCTGGTTAACAACAGGAAAAATGATACTCTTCCTTAAGAGTGAAACTGCAAACTGTCCAAAAAACTATACACCAATAATTTAGCTTCTGGTGGTACATAAACTGTGCACTGGAATCAATGTTGACAGAGTTTATAGTCATTTAGAAGAAAACTTAATAATGGCAATAGAACAAAGGGGTAACAAAAGAAAGTCATATGGAAGAAAGGATCATTTGCTGCTAATTAATGTCATAATGGAGAATTGTGAAAAGGGGAAAAAAATCTAAGTATGGTATGGATAGGTTACAAAAAAGCATTTGACAGCATCCCACATTCATGGATAAAGAAGTGCTTACAGATGTATTAGCTGCATAAGATGCACCATACATTGATCAATTACATTGCAGTGACCATCAAACAGTGGCAAGCAACTTTGCAGCTAAGCCATGATAACGGACAAATTATGATCCCAGGGATAAAAATTTCAAGGGGATATTCCAGGGTGACTCTTTGTCACCATTACTCTTTTGTCTTGCCCCTAACCCATTAAGTTGTCTACTTAACAGATTAGGTCATGGTTACAATTTGGCTCCCAGAAAACAACAAAGTGTAAATGCTTCTCATTTTCTTTTGATGGATGATTTATGACTGTATAGTTCATCAGATAAGGAGCTGAAAGGACAACTGGAAGTGGTCACAACTTGCACAGATGATATAAAAATGTTATTTGGTCTTGACAAATGTGCAAAAGTAACATTTAAAGCAGGAAAGCTGCTGCACAAAGAAAATATCAGTCTGGGAGAGAAATGTGATATAAAGGAACTTGAGCAGGAGGGAGTGTATAAATATTTTAGAACTGATGAAGGATCAACAATAAAACATGAAGAAATGCAAACAAAATTCAGTAGGGAATATTTTAGAAGACTAAAATTAATGCTGAAAACAGCTCTGACATCTAGGAACAAAGCCCAAGCTATAAACAAATTTCCTGTTCCTGTTCTAGCTTACAGTTTTGGGCTGATTGACTGGCCCAAGAAGGTATTAGATCAATTGGACAGGAAAACAAGAAAAATGCTTCATGCTTCCCAAATGATATATAAAAGTCAGTGTACACCAAGATTATATATTCCTTGCTCTGAAGGAGGTTTGGGTGTCCTTGAAATTGATTGCATGTATAGATTTGCAGTCATAGGCCTGCACACGTATCTGCTGACTTCATCAGATCCAAGCATAGTGAAAGTTTTGAAATATAAGAAAACAAGTTGAAGATGACTTCCTTGCTTAATTTAGCAGAAGCAGACCATTGTTAAGTGGTAATGGAATCCAAACCAGTAGAGAAAAAACAGACAGCAAATGAATGTGCCAAAAAACAAAAGAGAATAAGAGGAGAAGGCTCAGATGAGAAACCAAGAAATGTGGAAAAGGCATAAATGTAGCTGCAAGTACAGGAAGCTCCTGGAACAACCTTATGTCAAGCAGGATCTGACACAGGAATTGTTAAGGAGAGGTGAATTTAAACCAAAAGCTAAATGGTTAATATTGGTGGCCCAGGAGAATAGACTATGCACATGTTGGTTTACAAAGTCCAATGAGCATGTTGAAGAAATAGACAAATGCAAGGTTCTGTAAAACAGAAACTGGAAAAAGTTGCACATTTTGTTGCTGGGAGTGACACACTAATGGCAGAGGGCCTGTATACTGAAAGGCATAATAATGTGGCAAGAATGTTACATTAGAGATTGTATAGACATTACAATATTGAAGTAGTTGAGAAGTATTTATACATGAGCCACAAAGTATTACAGAAAATGATGATGTTTACATGGAATCACCCATTACCAACAGCTCAAAAATAGATGTGAGAAAACCAGATATAGTAGTCCATGAAAAGAAGACAAAAGTAGCGTTAATCACTGAAATTGTTACACTCAGTGATTATAGTGTCTTACATACAGAGAGACACAAAGTCATAAAATACCATGATTTGCAGGCATTAATGAGGACAATGTGGAAGAAGGATACCCAGACAATTCCAAGAGTATTAGGAGAAGTGGGTCTCATAAAAAAACAATCTACAGTCCTATTTAGATATGCTGCCGATACATGTGGCTCAGTATGAACTGCAAAAGGAGCCATATCTGGAGACAGTGTAGGTGCTGCAAAGAACAATTTTGGTTAACATCAAAGATTGAAACAATACTAATTTCACAAATTTTAATCATACTTTGACTTAGGAATGGGATCCATTCCCATCATGGTATTAGAAACCCAAATGACTTGGAGAAATTAAAGAGAGTAACCATAACTTTTGCATTTCCCCAATTATCAGTTGAGGTGATGTCAACAGACCACAGGATGAGTTTGTAGGGAGATGTTATTCACATCAACGACCCTTGACAGAGGCCAGTGAATCAAGGGGACACCCAAAAGGGGGGTGCAGATCCGCACCACAACTGATGAAGTGAGCCAACTAATGGGGAGGAAGTGTGACTGACAATTACAGAGACAGTCCACTGAATGACAGGGATGGAACTGTCACAGGCTTAAATATTCATTTTAGTGCTAACTCTCCTTTTGAGTTGCCAAAGACAAAATGTTTGCTTGGTAAACAACTCTTGCGGCCTCAGCCAGAGTCAAGCAAACACACATTTTTGCCAGTGTAAGCATTTAACTCACATAAGGTAATACATGTAACAACAAAAACTTCTTCATCATAAACAATGTATAAGACATTCCTCCACATAACATCACCTTCTCTTGTTACCACTCAGCATTATCCCATTCATTCCGTTCTGTGAATAAATCTCAAGTCATTTACATCATGCCCCTTCAGTCAACATTACTAACAACCAAATAAGTAACCACAACTTTTGCCTTTCCACAATTGACATTTGGGGTGATGTCACCAGACCATAAGATGCCTCCATAAGTTTTTAGAGTGGTGTTATGCATACCAATGATCCCTGACAGAGGCCAATGAATCAATGGGAGACCCAAAAGGAGGGAACCAGTTGCCACTATGAATGTTCACCAACATGTGGAGCAAGCCATTCCCTACATTTCATTGGAAAACTCATCAATCTTTTTTCTGGAAATGCAGAAAAACTAACTATCGTACAAAAACATTTAGTAACTTCTAAACTTTAAAAATTAAAGCAAAGTTTAAAACTATGTAAGCCAGTCTTGAATCACAGTAGAGATCTGTAAAGTAAACAACTGCAAGCCTAGGTCATTTAGGTGATTCCCATCCATGCAATAAAACTCCTTGTCTGCATTGCCCAAATCTGAGTGTTGAGTGGCAATAAAACTAAGATATGGACCCACTCCGGCCACCTGGTGGTTGATGAATCTTCTGGACTGCTCCATAGCTTCCTGTTTGTGAGTCCTAAGCTACTGTAAACCTGGATGATGGCTGACCATAATAATGTTAGCTGTGGGTACTTATTATGAATAGCAACCAAGTCTGACAGACTCCTGGCTAGCAGGATCTTTTTAGGTATGTGTGCTAAGTCACTCCCAACCAAATGAATAGCTAAACTTCGTGGAATGAAGCAAGCCTGAAATATTCCTTGATAATATCCCATAGGTGAAACCATGATGAGCCAGGAATACCCTGCCAATGTACTACCCAAACTGAGGCTTGCAGGTATAGGTTCAAATCTTTGAGTGAAGCCTGACTGCTGTTTTAGTAATAAAGGATTGTCATGTCACCAACAAGGAGTTTCTAACTGCAAAAAAAAGGACTCATTTATTTATTTATTTATTTAATTTATTTACATTTGTTGACCGGGAGTGTCCGACTGGACATAGGTCCATTTTCAGCGGAGGCCCGGGGAGAAAAGCTCCACAGTTAAAATAAACAGACAGTAGTTACATTGGATTACATAGCGATTAACAATTTAACATAGCAATTACTTACAACATATTTACAGATGAAGAACATAGTACATCACTAGACAACTAGAATCTTTATCTGTGAAGTACATAACAGATATTAACAAATGTTACAATAAGAAGTTCCTGCTGTATAATAAGTAGTAGGCTTATGAGCATCTGAGCTTGCTATAATCAAGGTAGTTAGTGCAGTGGAAAGAAAGGTAGTGGTTGGATGGGGTGGGTGATATTAGAGTGGGAGTTGCAAGGGCATAGCCAGCATGTTTTTAGGTGCGCTTTTAGTAAAGTTTTGAAGTGGGTGCATGATGGTACGGATGTAATTGTGGGTGGAAGGGAGTTCCATAATTTGGCTATGGCGCAAGAGAATAGTGCTTCACCAGCAGAGTTATTGGCTTTAGTGATCTGCAAGTGATTTTTGTTGCTGGATCTTAGTGGTCTGGTGATGCGATAGGGTTGGAGTAGATTCTGAAGGGATGGGACATTTAGTGGATGGTTTACTAGTTTGTGGGCAAGTGAGAGTTGATACCACTGAAGGAGGTGAGGGAGTTCAAGCCAGCCCAGTTCAGCAAGTGAGAGACAGTGGTGACTACGGTAGGATGCCCCTGTGGCGAATTTGGCGATTTTGTTGTAGCAGGTCTCTAGCTTGTTTAGATCACATTGCCTTAGGTTGGTATATATTGGAGAGGCATAAAGTAGGGTGGAGATAAGGTGGGAATTTGCTATTGAAATCTTTGCTGCTTTGGTGAGAACTTACTTATTTCTGTATAATGCTCCTAGTTTTTTGTGGACTTTTTTTGTGGTCATGGATATGTGAATGTCAAATTTTAGTTTATTGTTTATTTCCACTCCTAGCAATTTGGTGTGTTTAGTTGGGTATATAGTGGTGTTGTCTTTTGCTGTGATGTTAAAGTAAGAGTTGTTTTGAGTATGTTTGGTGGGTTGGAAGATGAGTACTTTAGTTTTGTTTGGGTTGAGTATTAATTGGGCATCAGATAACCAAGTTTCAACAGAGGAAAAGGCTTCCTGTGTGACTTTTTGCAGTTTGGGTAGGGACTGGGCTGAGCAGATGATGGTTGAGTCATCTGCGTATTGTATGAATGTGCCATGTTTGGTGGCAGAGGCTAGATTATTGGTGTAAACAGAGAAGAGTAGGGGTCCAAGGATGGATCCTTGGGGAACCCCTATGGAGACAGGTAGTTGAGGAGTTATGTCATTCTGCCATACAACGGATTGTTGGTGGTCAGACAGGTAACTCTGAAACCAGTTGGTGACTGATTGAGAGAAGGATAGGTTATTGAGGACAGAGATAAGTTGTTTGTGTGGGACCATGTCAAATGCTTTAGATAGGTCTAGGAAAGTAGCAGAGGAGAGATAGCCATTGTTTTTCTGCTGAAGGATAGTGTTAGTAAAGGAGAGTAAGGCAGTGGTGGTGCTATGGTTTGGTCAGAAACCATGTTGAGTACTGGAAAGGAGGTTGTTAGTGAGGAGGTAGTGTGAGACCTGAGAGTGTATGCATCTCTCTAGTATTTTGGAGAGTGGAGAGAGAATAGTTACTAGGTTCACCTGAACAGGTGAGTGGGTGATGTTACAGTCTGCGCTGGCCATGAAAAGAGCCTGTACCTCTCTGTCTACAAAGGAACCACCTTCCCCTGGAACCGAATTCCTGTTTCTGACTTTTTAGTATTAAATTTTAAGATTTAATATTGGATGTAAGAAAGGAAAGCACTGAAAGACCATCTACTGGTCTTAAACCCTCTCAGTTCTTAAGGAATGGGATGAAAAACCTGCCAATGATACCCCTTGATTCAAAAAGGCCATTGTCAACATGTCATTAACCTGCCTGAGTGTTATAGTGCACCCTGATGGTAAAGTGAATACTGGTGTTTGGAGCAAGATTGCTGGAACCAAGTGATACAAAGTGCAAAGGACAGGTTAAATAATCATTGGACTTCCCTAGGTGAACATATTGTTCAAGGCTATGTTTATCTGTCTTAGACTTCCTGACACAAAGACTGACCTGGTCCCTAGTAACTATGATGTCTTCCCAAAACAAGTGTGGCAGTAATTCGCTCATTCTAAAAGCTCCTGTGTACAACCATGTAAATAACATGTGGATTTTGTTATCAAGAGAAGCAATCAACCCTACGCAGAAATCCCTGGAAAACCCTGGATCTAAAATGGTACCATATCCTTATTTGGGCAGCCTCAGGGTTCTTTTTTGAGAGATTCAACCTGAACAGGTGAGTGGGTGATGTTACAGTCTGCGCTGGCCATGAAAGAAGCCAGTACCTCTCTGTCTACAAAGGAACCACCTTCCCCTGGAACCAAATTCCTTTTTCTGAGATTGTCTATCAGTCACTCCTGACCCAGCTTGGAGGAGCTGTTGGGTTAATTTGTTCCAGCATTTTGAGGCTGAGTGTTTTTTTTTAGTTCAATGTGACAGGCATGGGTGAATTTGCATAGTGGCTGTATGCATTTTTCCATTATTAAAAGTCCAGCAATGTTTCTGTCTAGAAACAGATTCAGTTGGGGTTTCTGCACTTGACAGGACAGATTTGTCTATCAAGCTTAGATTGGTGTTGGAGGGTTGATCCTCCCACCCTAGTGATTTACCTACCACCCATAGCTTCCTGAAATGCTGGTGTTGATCCATCCATGCTGAGCCACTCTTAATATGATGAGGTTCCTTGATAGTTAGGAAGTAAGTCAGCAGGGATAAAGCTTGCAGAGGATCTTTTTTTTTTCTCAAATATTTTTTTATTTTCCAAATAATATAATGTTTAACAATACAATCATTAATTAAACAAGTATTATAAACCCTTATATACAATATATACAATTGACCTGAACAAAAGAAGGAAAAAAAAATAATAAAAAATCCTTCTTGATTATAATTGCAATGAATACTGCAAATCTAGCCGTTTAATTATCTCATGTTTTCTCTACTGACTTGCACAACGTTTTCAACCCCCCCCCCCCCAGAAAGGCTACTGTGATGTCTCCCACCCCAGGTTTCTCCTCTTCTAGGAGTCATTGAATGCCATCAGTGCTCACTAAGTTGAACTTTTCTCTAATGGAGTTGGGAATGTGGGCTGATATATGGGAATCTGGGTTCATAGTGGCACCTGAGTTACTTTGCAAAGGTGTAGATGCTGACATGGGGGCAGGAAACTGGGTAATCCTTATCTCCTCGAGTTGGGTAGAATTCAGCCACTATAACCTAGTAGTTTCTGAGCCTTATTGATTAACATTGCTTCCTCTTGTTCAGATCCAACTGATATTGCCATGAAGTATGAATGTTGACATCCCTAGGTGTAACCTCTTTGATCCCAAAACCATTTTCTAAAACCATGTCTAGTAATCTGGATTTGCCTTCTTAAGGAAATTCATTTCAAAATTCTTCCAGATATTCCTCAGCAGGATGCCTATTAACAGTTTAGCCCTCCCTGACTAAATCTAAGCCTTAGTTACCTTCAAGTTCAGCACCTGAATCTTGAGCATGTGCAGGTTATGGTTGAGTAGGCAGTCGTAGCTCATCACCATCCCTCTTGGATTTCCTTCAAGCTTTCTTAACCAGGACACCAGGAATAGGATATTCTTCATCCGAACATGTTATATTAAGCTTTATTGTACCTGCAGATCTTGGATGAACCAGAACAGCTTTGATCTCAGAAAATGCCATCAATGTTGCCCATCTAGATTTGAGTGCTTACATTACCAGTGGCACTAAAAGAAAGAAAATGGTAATTAGTAACTTATAAATGAACATTTTTAATATATTCCTATGGTGCCTAGCTAGACCTTAACTCAATTTGTAGATGATCTGAAGCACAGACACATGCCAAAACTGTGGGCATTATTAAATGTGAAAATTGGGGCATGAATGGTTAGGCTTGGAAAGGGTCTAGGACCATTAGCCTAGTGACCTCTTATAATCCTATTATCTTGACTCCTTATAGTGTCAAATGTCTGTGGTACTCATTAACTCAACTTGCTCTGTTTACCCCATATCTAATGAAAGGTGTTAATATTCCATATTCCCTACCTCTCAGGCATCACAGATTATCAAGGTGGCTCCATATTTTGACTCAGCTTTTTTTTATCCCTCCTTATTGCCACCATTTTGGAGAAAAGATGGTGCATTACTCCATAACTAAAGAAACTCTTAAGGAGTTCTAACTTTATATTACTTCAAAAGTGTATGACTGTTTACACTGACTCATTTGATTGTGGTTGAAGTTAACTGTACTAGTATTTTAACTGTCTCCCTAATTGACCTTGGTCATTGGTAATTTTGTTTCCAATTCTGTTGAATTTCCTCTGAAATTAATTTCTTGCCAGTTAATAGCATTATTAGCCTCTTAGTGAGCTCATGATTTTCTAGAAGGTTGTGAAAGTCCAAATAAAATAAAATAAAATAAATGTAAAATAGATAAATAAATAAAAGAAAAAAACTTTCTAGAGTTTTGAAACTTGATCTCCTGCAGCTTGATTCAAGGCTTAAATCCTCAAGCTAAATACCAGCCAGAGAGAAAAGCTATAACTCAAACTTATAAAAATGCAAGGTTGGCCCACAGAAATTCACATCGCACCCATGTATTTTTATTTAATATATTATCTATTATCTTTATTTATTTATTTACTTATTGCTTTTGTTGGCTGGGAGAATCTGACTGACCAAGAAGCCCCTTATTAAATAGAGAAATATTACATTTAGTGTGTTAACATAGGGTAGAAGGCAATCATCCTGCAAGGTCTATGAAGTTACATACAATGGAGGATGTTACATACAATATAGACACAGAGTACATATGATACAGCTAGTACAATATTACACTGTTAGTACAATTTGCTATTTGCTTACAGAGAGGTAGTACAAATAAGATGGTTAAACACAGAGTACAAAAATTTGTATTTGAATTTGAACAATGATACAGGTACAATAGGTTTAATTTGATGAGCCATACACTTATATTCCATCTGCTTAGGAATGTCACTGGTGTGGAGAAGTGATTCTATAGGTCCCTAAGAGTTTTGTTATGTGCTACAGAGTTACCCTGGAAGTAAGCGTGGGCAGAGCCAAGTCTCTGTTAGGAATCATCTCCGATTAGTTGTGAAGGGTTCTAACTACTGCTCAAGCAGAAGTGGTAGATCACCCCCAATAGATATATCATCTGAGTATAAGGAATTGCCTGCATTGTTGTTTGATTTAGAAATAGTAGATTTTTATTACTTGTGTGAAGGCTTCTGAGTGGGCAGTAGTGTTGAAGGACTTTATTCAGAGATGGGCAGTTTTATGGCTTGTTTACAAGGTTATAGGCTGTGAGTAGTTCAGTGTATCTGAGGTAGTGATGTAGTTCAAGGCTGATGAGCTTTTACAGATTTGCAGAGATGGGTTCTATTTGGGTGGTTTGATGCAAACTTTGAAATGTTTTTGACGCTTCTAGCTTTAATTTTTGAGTAGTCTGTAGATTTACTAGTATTGGTGAGGCATATAGGAGAGCTAAGAGGGTGAAAGGGATTTCCTAGCAACTTTTTTTCTCTACTATAAATCAAATGAGTTTGCAGGGCTGTGCTGTTTTCAAATGTTTCAACTGCATCCAGAGCCATCCAGGCTAAGACAAAAAGAAGTTATGCCTTACAATAATGTTCCATCTGTGTTGTTGATCTTCACCAATCCAAACCGACTCAGCCATATCTTCCAGCTCGCACTCTCCAAACTCTTCAGCCAGGCACTACCCATAATGCACCTCACAGAGATTACCTCAGATTGAGTTTGCCAAATAAATAGTATATAGAACAACAAAATTATGGTTCACTATAGAGAATATAGAAAAAGAGGCCATATATGAGCCCTTTATTGAGAAACTAGCTTAGGGATAATCCGCTCTACCAAGAGTCTCAGGATGGGAGAAGGTGGGTAGGGATGTTAAGGATTGGTGAAGATCAACAACACAAATGGAATGTTATGGTAAGACATAACTTTTTTATCTGATGTTGTCAATCTTCACCCAATCCTTGACAGTGGGACAGAATCCCCATCTACTTTAGCCTTGGGAGGTCTCATGGAAGAATATTCCTAAGCACCATAGAGCCAAAGGATGCTCGACCCTTCGAGACCTGATCTAATTTGGAATGAGTGATAAAGGTATGATGAGAAGACCATGGGGCTGCTGCACAGCTGTTGTCTAGAGAAGCTCTGGCATGAAAAGTTGCTGATGTTGCCACAGCTCTTGTTGAATGGGCTTGAACTGGTTTGGAAAGTTGAAGTCCTTGAGAATGATAGATGAATGTGATGCAGTCTCTAAGCCATTTAGCTAAAGTAACCTTAGCAAATGGATTGCCCATAAGGAGGGAAGAGAATGCTACAAATAACTGATCTGATTTTAAATTCCTTTGCTCTGTGAAGATAAAAATGTAGTTTGTGCACATCTAGTAAATGAAGGGCAAATTCCCCTTTGTTAGAAAAATTAGGGGAAAAAATGGTAATTGTAGTGACTGATTAATATTGGATTCGGAGACTACTTTCGGTAAAAAGGATGGATTTGTTCTCAGTGCAACTCAATCTTTATAAAAAAATAGGTAGGGTAATTTGCATGATAGGGCCTGCAATTTGGAAACCCTTCTTGCGGAAGTAATAGCCACCAAAAATAATGTCTTCCAGGATAAATACTTCAAGTCACAAGATGCTGATGGTTCAAAGGGGGCCTTGGTAAGAGCTTGAAGAACAGTAGTTAGATCCCATGGGGGAGTTCGTTCTTTAAATGGGGGTTTTAGTAGCAAGAGTCCCTTCAAGAAAGCTTTACAAAGCTTGTGAGACATTAATGGAGAGTCATTTCAGCCTGAGGGGAGATTTGAAATCGCTACCAGATGAACTTTTATCAAAGATGCAGAGGAACCAGATTGAAAAAGTGTGTTTAGAAAGCCCAGAACTTCATGAAGGGTCCAGTCCTCTAATCAAGGTCCATCTGGTAAATCTTCCCATTTTCCTTGATACAGTTTTCTAGTAGAAGGTTTTGGATGAGCAATAATAATACGTTGGACAGGAGAAGAAAAGAAAGCATGCCTGGAAATCATGGGAATTGGAGAAGCCATGCAGTGAGCTTGAGATGTTGGAAATTCAGATGAACTATGCCCTCTGTGTGAGTTAGTAGATCTGGAACTGGGTCCAAAATCCATGGTTTCCGTATTAGATGAGGCCAGAGGAAGGGAAACCAAGCTTGTTGAGGCCAGAAGGGGGCAATGAGGATTATTGAATTCTCCATCCTTTTGGCTTTCTTTAGGAATATAAGAGGAGTCATGGGAAAGGTATATAACAGACCAGGAGGCCAGACATGGAGAAGAGCATCTCTGGGTGACTTCCCTGGAGGGGGGATTAGGGTAAAGTAACTTCTGCACTTGTTGTTCAGGGGAGAGGCAAATAGGTCGCAGCAAGGTTGGCCCCAATGGCAAAAAATCTTGTCTGCCACTACAGAGTTCAGAGACCACTCGTGAGGCATAAGAATAGCTCTGCTCAATTTGTCCACTATCACGTTGGAACTTCCCGGAATGTGCATTGGTATCAGAAAGTGGTTGGAAGAAATTGCCCATTGCCAAACTCTGAGTGCTTTTCGACATAGTGGATAAGATTTGATTCCCCCTTGTTTGTTGATATACCAGACTACCAACATGTCTGTCTGAATTGCTACTGTCCCTAGATGGATGGCATCTTGGAATGCTTGCAACACTAACAACACTCCCTCATTTCCAGAACATTGATGTGCAAATTGGCCTCCAAATGGGACCATGTTCCTTGGACTGACTTTTCCCAGGTAATTCCCCCCTCACCCTATCTGGGAAGCATCCATGGTCACTATGGCTTGGGGCTGAGGTAGGATGTATGGCCAGCCCAAGAGAATCTGGTCATACTGAAGGCACCATTTGAGGTCTTGTTTGCAATGGCTGGTAATCAAGACTGGATGAGACATTGGTTGGTGTATCAGAGACCATTGGGTTGCTAGTAACTACTACAGTATTCTCATATGAAACCTCGCTAGAGGAACCAGAGTGAATGAAGCAGCCATAGACCCTAAGGTTTGAAGGACAAGTCTCACTGGGACCCTGTTGTTTTGGAGCATTTGTCTGACTTGAACTCTGATACTTTGCAGTCTTTCTGGAGGGAGAGAAGCAATCCCCCAAGCCAGTATTTAGATAAGCACCAATGAAATCCAGTTGCTGAGAAGGCTGAAGGTTAGACTTTTTGAAATGCATTGTTATGCCTAGAGAAGTTCAAATATTTAAGATGTAATTTCTTGCCTGTTCTAAGAGACACCTGGTGGTAGCAGTGAGGAGCCAGTTGTCAAGATACAGGAAGACTGAAAAATCTTGCAGTCTGAGGTGAGCTGCAACCACTGCCATGCATTTGGTAAGCACCCTGGGGGCTGTGATGAGACCAAAGTGCAGTGCTCTGAACTGGAAATGACTGGCTCCTAGTCAGAAGTATAGAAACCTCCTGGAGCTTTTTTCCATTTTTATGTGGTAGTAAGCATCTTGGAGGTCTATAGAGCACATACAGTTGCCTTTTTCCAAAAAGGAAGTATGGATTGTACCAAGACCATCCGGAATTTGGATTGTTAAACTGCCTTGTTGAAGTGGCTGAGATCCAAAATGGGTCTCCAGTGCCATTTTTTGGGCACTAAAAAGAATCTTGAGTAAACCCCAGATCCTGTTTGGTCTGTTGGGACTTCCTGGATGACTTTTTTTTTAAACTGTTTTTGAATTTCTAAGACTGCTGCTTCCCTTTGATTGGGTGGAACATCTGGCAGCTTTTTCTGGGTTTTGGGACTTGCAGATAGTGGAATTTGGTAGCCTCTGGATATTATTCCCTGCACCCATTTGTCCAAAGTTATTAATTGCCAGGCCGGTAGGTGCAGGGATAATCGCTCCTGACTGCCTCCAGAGGAGGGCAATTGTGCACTCTTTCAGGGATGCTGACAGGAAGTCTCAGAGAAGGATTCCTTGGACCCCGGATTCTGCGATCCATTTCTGCCCCTAGGGCAGCGTCTTTCATTGTTTCCTTCTCTGCTCCGGGGAAAGTCTTTACCTCATGAGTCTTGGAAAGGCCTTTTGGATTTTCTAAGCCATAGTCTCCCACTCCTTTGGTTCCTTGATTAAGGCCTCTGAGAGGTGGAGAAATATATGCCTATGGCAGATAGGATATTACCATCTTGCTCACTTCTAGCTAGAGTGTCTAACCTTCAGGCCAAAAAGGGTGGAGCCGTCAAAAGGAACATTAATGAATGATGCTTTAAATGGTTCCACAAAATCATACAAGCATATCCAGGAGTGCCTTCTGATGACTATACCTGAACCTGTTGCCCTGGTCATCCCCTTAGCTGCATGAGCAATGAGCTTCATGGATGAGTTGGAGATAGCATCTGGGGTTGCAAGCTGAGAGGAAAGTTTGTCAAGGACCTCTTCAGCCACTGCTCCTGAGACAGTATTTGAAAGTTCTTTAATCAAATCTCTCTGTAATCTGGTAAAGTGTGCCATACAGTTCAAGGGCCTTAGAGCGAAGGTCATTGAAGCATAAACATGCTTCCCAAATCTATCCAACATTCTAGACTCCTTGTTAGGAGGATGGATAGTAGGACACTCTTCAGCGAGTTCTCTCTTGATGGCAGCCGCTATCACAATGGCGTCAACAGGAATTCCCTTAGACCAATGTGGTTCATCTTTAGATGCTGATAATATCTGGTTAGGTCTCTTTGAGATTGGCTCTATGGAGCTGGGCATCTTCCACGCCCACTGAGCAATCAGTTTAATGAGATCATCAGCGGGCGAAGAGATCCAAGAAGTGGAGGGCTGGGCACAAAAAGCCTCCAGGTATACTGATTCCTCTGAGGAAGGCTGGATGGATGACACATCACTCCTCAAGATTTCCAGGATGTCCCCGAAGGAAACATCATCAGGGGGTGACCTGAGGAACCTTCCCCTTCATTGAAATCAGTATATTCAGTGTAAGACTCTTCCAGGGAGTCCAGGTGCTTCCTCTTGCACTTCCTCTTTGCAGGGACTTCCTCAGGGGGAATGCTCCAAGGAAGTGTCCAAAGAGGAGACCACTAAAGTGGGAGTTACCTGGGACTTTTGTACCCTCTGTCCTGGGGGTGAGACTAATGGTAGCTCAAGTCGAGAGGAAGAAGAAATATGTCCCGATGGGGATGGCAAAGACTGAGAATCCCCAGTGGATAATGCCTTCTTTATAATCTGGAGGGCAGGCCCCACCTGTAGAGGGATGGGAACCCGGAACTGAAATATACTCCTTCGTAACTGGGGTCACACCCTGCACCGAAGAAACTGCCGCTTGAACAGGAGCCTGGGTTGACACTACAAGGGCCAAGGCACCAAGAGACATAGATGGTTCTGAAGGAACCAAAAAGGTACCATGCATCTCGGACCCAACCAGAGGGTCTCAACCCCGGGAGGTCTCCAGTGTCAAAAGCTTGGAGATACTTAAGATGGTTCTCAGGACCGAAGACGGAAATGCTACCAGAGACAAGTCAGTTGGAGCTGGGAGTGTCAGTATCGAGGGCTCCAAAGGCTCATCTAGATTTGGAGGAGGAGGATATGAGGGAGTAATAGGATGGACAGTTTTGACACTGGTTTGGCTTGGAACCGAAGGTAATCCTCTCTCCACAAGTAGCTGATCCACTAATCTCATAATATCTGCTTCTAATACACTCTTAGTAGAACATACCAAAGCAGTGCAAGGAGATCTCGGGGGTCTCACTTCCACAAATGGGGTATCTCTGAATGGGTCCACAGAAGGATAGTAGGGAGTTCTTGGGAGCGCATGTAGCCCTGATTGCTTAGGTACTGATTTATCATTAGGTACCAATGTAGAGGCTGTTGGCTCCGGAGCCAATTTAGCAGGTGTAGTCAAGTCCTCTGGTGCTGATAAACTCTTTGGTACCAAGGAAGATTTAGCCATTTTTCCAGTCAGTCCTGAGGACTTTGGAACTTTCTGAGCCATGGGAAGAAGCTGATGATGAAGAGCTAGTTTTCTCCCTGGACTTAGAGATGGCCTCATCAAAGGTAGATTTCAGAAGGCCTTTCAAAGTTAGTTTGTTTTTCCTTTCTATCAACGTGCAGGTAGAAAACCCATGACAAATCGGACAATTCTCCTGCAAATGAATCCTGCCAAGACAGTACACACACAGGGTATGTTCATCTGAGTTGGGCATTTTACTCTCACATTTTTTACCCCTCTTGAACCCAGAGGTGCCCTTGAAAGGTTTTGAGGGAGAAAGCTTTTGTTGTTGGTCCACCATATTCAAACAGAAAGGGAAAGAAGAAGAAAAGATTTTTATTTTTTTTTGAATAGAGAAAGGTAGGAAAAAAAAGAATACCAACAATGGTATTAAGAAATACCTTTAACGGTATTTAAAAGGAGAAAAGAATGAGTACCAACAATGGTACTGGACAGTTTACCTATGGCAGAAAAGAGAATGAAGGAAAGGTTGATTAGTAAAGTAAGAGAAGCGGGTAGAAGTATATGTGAGAAATATACGAATTTAAAGAAAAAAGAGAATTACATGAAAAAAAAATGAAAATACAATAATTAGGCCAAGGCTCGAGAGAATGAATGAAAACATCTGGTCTGTGAACCAGCAAATGAGATTTGAAGTAATCTCTGTGAGGACCATTATGGGTAGTGCCTGCCTCAAGAGTTTGGAGAGCTCGAGCTAGAAGATATGGCTGAGTAGGTTCTGAGGTTCGGAACCAAACCCACTGTCAAGGACTGGGTGAAGATTAACAACATCAGATGAAAATTTTCTTGATTTAATGCCCTTGTACTTGCTTTATACAGTGATTGTTGATGTTTTTAGAAATTTTTAAAGCATTTATTTAATTTTGTGGCACAAATCACCATTTCTCTGTTGGCTTTTCCAGTTCTATTACCTTTGCTGTGCTTTTACATTAAGACATTCTTGTGGTAAAAGGTGTTTATTTGGTTTCTCTGAGCTGGGAAGCACTCCAGGGAGCTCAAAGTGTGGCCATCTACTGGCTATAGGGCATAGTCATCAGTTTTCAAGCTTTTTTCTCGGTAATAAATCAGGTGACTTTTTGTGGAGCTATTCACCACACAGCATCTATTTAGCAGTGTCCTGTAAAGTAGCAAATGTCTAGACAGTAAAATTTCCATATAAAGTTAGGGTTATGTCTGAAACCTGTTAGGCAACATGGCATTGCATGGAATTAAGCTTAGGATAGCTAGCTTATGCATGAATAGCAGTACCATATTCTAGCACTGTGCTACATCTTGCCTTTAACCCTAGAAACTAGTTTGTGTATCGAATAGGAATACCATATCCTAACACTATATAACATCTTACCCTTTATCTCAGAAACCAACCTAGTAGACCCCTGTTAAAACCTAATCATTAATCCTAAACAGCCCACCCTTTTACAGGACAGGACAGCATGGATATGCAATATTGTAATGTCTCTCTGACCACCTTGGTAGATATGGGCATCCTAAGGCAATGTAGCAATTTTCTCATGTTCAGCATTCTACCTTCACCAAGGATGATGCCATAGTATGAATATAAAAGTTTGATTTTAATAATTGGCTTAGTTTATGATGTCACTCCTGGGAGATTAAGTATCTGTCAGCATGGGTGGACATGGTCAACAGACCATGTAGCTTTGCCAAGGATGGGCTGCACCTGTCCCATCTCTGGCTTTTGGATATTGGCTAAAATTTGATCTACCCCCCTTAGAGCCTTTTTTAGGCAATGCCAAAAAGACAAAACTACCAACATAGTGAAAAAGTCTCCAAGTACCTTTAGGGTGTTACTGCTCAATGCTAGAAGCCTAAAAAGCAAACTCTACATCTTTCAAGTCTTCCTCATTCTGGAGAATGTAGACATCTGTGCCATGACTGAGACTTGATTTCAAGCTGTAGAAACTGCTCAAGAAGTAGAAGGCTACAGTGCCTTCCATGCATTTAGAGCAACAACAGCACAGACAGAGGCCAAAGGATGAGATGTCTCTATCTATGTTAGCAACAAACATACCTCCTGGTTGGTTAAAAAGGATGATACCATGGAGCTCATCCATGTGCAAGTCACCATAGGTAAGGTCCCTTGCTATATCATTGCTACCTAGAGGTCACTGCCTATGCCTCTAGAGTTTCAAGACTCTTACCTAAACCTATAAGAGGTGCTCACCATACAAACAAACCCTATCCTGGATGACTTTACCTGTCTATAGACTGGGAATTTTACACTGGCTCAAACTCACATACACAATGCTTCCTGGACTTTAGCACAAACACCCTGCAACAGATAGTGCACACTCCAACCAGAGGATCAGACATACTGGATCTGGTAATCACCAACATAGAAGAGTATTGTAACCTCCCCCTCCCCCCAGTGTCACAGCCTCACTAGTGAGGTTGGATCAGAAAATTGTCTCCTTTGGAGTAAAAATCAATTCAGAAAACCCAGCTAAAGCAGTAACAGGAACTACTCTAATGCAAACTACATCCCATTAAATTAGTGTTTGTCAAAATTCAAGGATCTCCCTAACCCTGAGACCAAAGATACCTAAGCAGAATTATTCAAAGAAGAAGTAAACTCAAAACAAACAATAAAAACAAACTCCACTAATGAGATCCTCACCTAAACAGGGTATATAATAGCAGAAAAAAATAATGGCCAAAATCAACAATTTCTTGAAGACAAGTGCCCACTTATGCAATTAAACAAGAAACTAAGAGGTCTAATTAAGTCCAATAAGGCCAACTATGAGGTCAGGATAGCCTTGCAGGCTAAGGACAATCAGAAGACCTTCTTCAGCTATGTCCAGAACCTTAAAGGTCACACTCAGCAGTGTTCTAAACTTGTGGTGACTGGTACTACCTAGACCGATCAGGGTGACATAGCAAATCTACTTGTTGATAAATCCTACTTAAACTTTACCCCCTCCCCCAAGAACCTCCAGTTGAAATCCTCTCCAACATACTTCCTCCAACTATTAACAGGGACCAGGTGCTGGCCGCACTAGATAAAGCCAAACCACCTCCTCTACAGGTACTGACAATATCCCCAGTCACCTCCTGAACAGTCTGAATACAGTTGATTGAAACCACTTGAGGCATTCTCAACTACAGCCTTGAAATAGGCTATGTTCCAAATGAATGGAGGACCACAGTAGTTATTCCCCTCCACTAGACTGAGCCATCAACTGTTTCAGGGAACTAGAGACCCATCAGTCTAACAGGTCTAATATGCAAAGCCATGAAAAGAATAATCATGGAAATGATAGAGACACTGGCAACCTACACACACAGGACCCATCCCAGTTTGGCTTTGTTAAGGGAAGGTTGTTCCTACTTATCCTGGCAGACTTCTTTGAGAGAGTTACCAAAGCAATGGATGAGGGCAAAACAGTGCATACTGCATATCTTGATCTGGCCAAGGTATTTGATACTATACCCCACTCAGGAACTGTTGACAAGCTCTTTGAGTTAGGCATAAATCCCTATATAACTTGCTGGATTTTGGCTGGCTCACAGATAGGACTCAAGAAATCAGGATCAGTGAGATCACCTTCAGCAAGAGACTGGTCACCAGAGGAGTAAACCAGGGCTTCATGCTGGGCCTACTCCTGTTTGCCATCTACTCCTTGGAAGTCAAGGCTAACATTCAAGGCCTCTGGTACACCATTTATGCAGGTAACTGTAAATTGGAAGCTAATATACATCCCCACCCCCAAGACACCAACAGCTTGCAAGAGGGTTTAACACAGAAAAATGACTAGTGTCAAAGCCATGGCCTAAAACTCAGTGCCACAAAATGTATTATAATGCCCTTTGGGAAACTGTCAACCCACAAAAATTACTCCATTGCTACAACACCCCTTAGAGTCGAACATGTAGTAAGGGATATGACAACATACATAGATAGCAATCTAGTCTTTGACCAGCATGTAACTAAGATAGTAAGAAAATCATTCTATCTTGCCCAACTTATAGGTAGAGTATGTCATCCAGATCCAAGGAAGTTATAGTACCACTCTTCTCAGCCCTTGTTAGACCTATCATTGAGCACAATGCCCTCTTTAGCAAGTACCTAGACAGAGACCTGTAACAGGTTTGATGCCCACAAAGGTTTCTGACCAGGAGAATTTGAGGCATGAATATTCTATCTTACACTGATTGCCTAAATGCTGCTGAGAGGGGGTCTTTGCCTGGTTTACAGGACTTTCTCATACCCAGCCTTGATGGATCTGTTGCACATACACAAAATAAATAGCACCAGAAACACTAGATCCAGGGATCTGAACTTCACTTGTGACATAAACAGAATGTGCTGCAGAAAATCTGTGTGTTCCCAAAGGATATCTGTGCTATGGAACAGGCTCCCCATCCATTTAAAACAGAGTACAACCCTGATGCTATTCAAATGAAACCTTGACAACTGAATTGGAAATTGTAAATTTACCCCTGGTCTGGGCCCCACGCCCCTTATGGAACATAGCCATCAATAAGAAAAGTATTATCTTAACACCCCCTTACAAGTCCCTTAGTTCCCTCCCTACTAACGTGCCCCTCCTTATAGACACCCATGATACTTGGGATCCAAATGGATTTGGGGTGCGTGGCTAAGCTTGTAAGATCCCTAGTGGTCATTCGCCTAGTAACAGCCTTTGAACCTTTGAACCTATCTGTAAGGTAAGGTTTTGCCCTGTATAGTACATGTAGCTTTTAATGTATCTTTTTGATAATTTATTGTAAGCACTGATCAAATTTTAGGTTGTCATTTAATGTAACAATGAGAAGTGTTCTATTAGGCACTATGTCAATTATTGTATTGTTAGTGGATAAGATTGTAAATGCTAGTTTTTTCTCGGATAATTGCTTAGGTGTGAAAAGCATTAACTTGCCTTTCTTTGGGCTTAGGTGCTGGTTTTCATTAATAAGCCATGAATCAACTTAAGAGAAGGACACTTGGGTGATTTCCTGGAGTTTTGATAAGACAATGGCATGGCAGATGAGGGTAGAATCGATGTTGTATTGTACTATGGAGGCATGTTTAGATGCAGTATGGAGGTATTTATAAATATGTGAAATAGTGATGGATCAAGTATTGAGCCTTGGGGAACTCCAGAAGGGATAGGAAGGAAGGATGAGAGATATGTCTGCTATTTTACTGCCTGTTGTCTATTAGTGAGATAGCTATAAAACCATGACAGTGAAGAATGAGTGAGACTAAATGAGGGATAGTCTGAATAGTAGCTTTTGATGAGATTCAGTGTCAAAAGCTTTGGCTAAATCTAGAAACAGATACATGGACCAGATAGTATCCCAGGATGTATTCTGCACCATCTCCAGCAAGAACTGGTTTTGCCATTGAGCACCCTATTCAACCACAGCCTAAGTACTGGCTTCATTCCAGCAGAGTGGTGAACTGCCATTGTCATCTCCTTGCGCAAAGGTGGTGCCACTACTGAACCTGGAAATTATCACCCCCCCCCATTAGCTTGACAAGTCTGATCTGTAAAGCTATGGAGCATATTATTATGGATCTCATAAACAAGGGCATAGGCAATCTCCAAGCACTTGACCCCACCCAGTTCAGAATCATCAAAGGAAGATCTTTCCTGTTGAACCTGGTCAACTTCATTGAGACTGTCACCAAGGCCCTGGAAGAGGGAAAGTCAGTACATACAGCTTACCTTGACTAGGCCAAGGCCTTTGACACAATTCCCCACTCAGGCATCATCAAAAAGCTAACACAGCTTGGTGTAAATCCCTATCTCATCAGGGAGGCGGCCAACTGGCTCACTGACAGGACCCTCAAAAGTCAAAATAGGTACCTCCACCTCTGATAGCAGACCTGTCAGTAGTGGAGTTCCCCAGGGATCTGTCCTGGGACCCCTACTGTTTGGCATCTATTTCTTGGAGGTACAGGCAAAGACAAAAGGCCTGTGGCTGACGAAGTTTGCTGATGACTGTAAGTTGGGTGCTGTCATTGACTCTCCAGATGATGTTAACTTACTGCAAGAGGGTCTCACAGCAACTAATGCCTGGTGTCAAAGTTATGGCCTCAAGCTGAATGCAAAAAAATGTATCATCATGCCATTTGGCAAAAGCATGACCCCTACTGATTACTACATCAACGGCAACTCCCTAAGCACACAACCTGTGGTGAGAGACCGGGCACTCAGGTTGATAACAACCTCACATTTGACCATCATATAGTGGTCAGAAAAGCCTTTTACTTGGTTTTCTCATAAGTAAAGGGATAGCATCTAGAAAAAAGGAGGTTATTACATCTCTATACTTCTCCCTCATTAGACCAGTAATTGAGTATAATGTCCCATTTGGGATGTACCTCTCCAAACATCTGCACCAACTGGAAAGGCCACTGAAATACCTCACAAAGAGAATCCATGGCCTCCAACATCTGTCCTATGCGGACAGGCTCAAATCACTATCATTCTACTCGGTATCGTACAGATTGCTCAGGGGTGATCTGTGTCTTACCTACAAGGCAATCTCAGACCCTGCCCTACTAGAGATGCTCCATATCCATAAGTCTAACTCCTCATGCACTACCTGCTCAAAAGGCCTAAACCTAATATGTGACATTAACAAAACCTGCTGGAGAGACAGGTTTGTCTCTCAGAGGCTGCCCCATCTCTGGAATAGACTTCCCATACACGTCAAACAGGGCACCTTGCCAACCCTCTTCAAGCGCAACCTTGATGAGTGGATGGGAAACCACAAATTTGTCCCAGGGGTTCCACCTCTGTCCCTCATTGACAGGGTGCTGACTAAGGTATCTTTTTGGGGATAAACTCTTGGCTAGGCTTGTAAGGGCCCCAGGGCCATTAGCTTAGTAACCACCTATGATCCTAGGAACAGAGAGCATAATAAGTTACCAGTGTTTCTCTGGGAGTTAACAGTGTTGGTGACGTTAGTAGGGCAGGGGTGTTGCTATGGTTTTGGTGGAAGCCATGATGGGTTAGGGTGAGGATGTTGTGTGTGTATGCATTTTTCTAGGATTTTTGCTAATGGAGGTAGTATAGCTATAGGGCAATAGCTAGATAGTTCAGTGGACTTCCCTACTTTGTGTAGGGTATAACGTAGGAGTTTTTCCATAGGGCAGGAACATTATTTTCAGTAATGGATTGGTTGATTAAGGTGGAGACTGAGTAGACAGGTACATCTGCTGCCATCTTGATGTATTCTATACGAAAGTTGTTAGCAACTGGAATGGTAGACTTTAGGTTATGGAGATGCTTTCCAATGACCAAGGCAGGGACCATTTAGAAACTGAATGTGGAAGACTGGGAGTTTGCTTGAGTGGAAATAATAAGCGGTAAGGAGTTATACTTAATTTGAGAAAGTATTGTACTAACAAATAAGTTGTTAAACTGCTTAGCGATAGTATTGGGGGCTGTTTGGGGGGGTACTGTTGTGTTCATGTGGCCAGGCTGTAGGAGTGCTTTTATGGATGCCCAGAATTTCTTAGGATTATTTTGATTAGTCTGAAGTGAGTTAGTAAAATAGGATTTTTTAATCTGCTCTTATGTAATACATAGATATGCATCTGGAGCAGTTCTCCCCAGGCCTCCCCTGAAAATTGGCTTGCTCCAAGTTGGACTTTCCTGGTTAACAAATGTTAAATAAATAAATAAATAAATAGTACTTTGCAAGATTCCTGAGATGTTTGTAATTTTGGAGGTGCCATTAGCTCTTTTACAAAGCTTTGTCTATTAGTGTCATAATCTGTTTAGTCTTATTTGTTAACTGCTGTGCTGGGTTTGTTTTTATGTATTTTGTACAAAGTGGAGCTAAGTTGTTAAGTAAATTTAGGAAAGTGGTTTCAAACAGAGAAACAGCATCATCTAAGGGTAGGGTTTTCAGGATATTCTGGTTAAAAAGCCTTAGGTTGAAAGCCAAGGTGTCTTTTTTGAAAGCTTTAAGGTTTCAGAACTGGTTGTATCATGGCTGTTTGGGAATATTACTGTATTAATAGGATCACAGGATCATAGGAAGTTACTAGACTATTGGCCATGAGGCCTTTATAAGCCTAGCCAAGAGTTTAACCCATGTTTAGACAAGTCATCACCCAACGCCCTTGTCCAGGAGGGACACAGGTGGAATCACAGGGGGTGTATTTTCTGTTTCCCATCCAGTTATTCAGGTTGTGCTTAAAAAGGGATAATGAGGTACTCTGATTGACGTGGAGAAGGAGTCTATTCCACAGATAGGGAACTCACTGGACGCAAATCTGTCCTGCCAACAAGTCCTATTGATGTCACAGACCAGGTTGAAGTCACGAGTGTGGGTTACTTGAGTGGATCTTGACTTGCGGATATGCAGCAGTCCCATCAAGATGGGGTCTGAGATTGCTTTGTATGCCAGACAGAGGTCACCATTGAGGAGTATGTATGATACTTGAGTAGAGGGACAGGGTTTTTAGCCTATCTATGTAGGGAAGATGTTTGAGGCTCTAGATTCTCCTGGTGAGGAGCCTCTGTGGTGTCTCCAGCTGCTGCATGTGCTTTGTGAGGTACATGATGAAAGGGGCATTGTACTAAATAATGGGTCTAATAAGGGAAGACTACAGGGATGTTATGACCTCCTTGTCCCTGGATGAGATACCCTTACTTATGAGGTGGGCCATGTAGAAAGCTTTCCTTACAACGGAAGCAACATGTTGATCAAAAGTCAGGTTGCTATCAACCTGGGTGTCCAAATCCCTCACAACTGATTGTGTGCTGAGGACATTGTTATTAATGTGATAATTTCTTGGGGACATCACTCTCCCCAAAGGGGATGATGATGGATTTTTTTGAATTCAGCTTGAAGCCATGTTTCTGGCACCAGTCATTTGTTTGGGTGAAACCCTCTTGGAGGATGTCCATATCCCTAGAGGAATTGATGACAGTACCCAGTTTGCAGTCATTTGCAAACTTGGTCAGCCATAGCCTACTGGTTTTGGCTTGCACCTCAGAAAAGTATATCCCAAGTAACAGAGGCCCCAAGACCAATCCCTGTGGTACGCCTCTCGTTACAGGTCTACTGCTTGAGGTGGCTTCCTCTATTTTGACTAGGTGGGTTCTATCAATCAGTCAGTTTGCTACCCATCTGGTAACATACAGATTGATGCCTATTTGAGAGAGTTTATCTGTTATGCCCGAGCAGGGAATAGTGTTGAAGGGTTTGGCCAGATCAAGGTAGGCAGTGTGCACCATTTTCCACTTGTCCATGATTTTGGTGACTGTCCCAAAGAACTTGACCAAATTTAACAGAGAGTACCTCCCCTTGGAGAAGACCAATTGTGTGGGATCAAGTGTTTGGAGGTTGCTAATGTCCTTGTTAATGAGGTCCATGATAATCCATTCCATGGCCTTGCAGATCAAGCTAGTTAGGCGGATGGGTCTATAATTTGCCAGATCAGTGGATGCTCCACCTATGTGCAAAGGAATGATAGTGGCTGTCCTCCACTCAGCTGGGATGAAGCTAGTACTCCGGCTTTGGTTGAATATGGCACCTAATGTTGCTGCAAGTTCTTGCCCGAGTTCATGTAGGATGCAGCCTGTGATGTTACTGGGTCCCATGGAGGCTGTATTTTTTGCCTTTGAGAGGGCAGTGATGACCTGTTCCCTAGAGACAAGAGGAGGAGGGAAGGTGTTGGGGATGTCCTGATTTACTGATGGGGGGACAGAGAGGAGTGAAGTTTTCACTGAATCTGTCAGGCAGCAGGTTGGCTATATCTATGGCATTTGTGTGTGTGGTGTCCCTGATCACTAGTTCTGAGCAGACCTGGGTGCTTCCTTTGAGACTGCAGACATATGTGAAGAAGGCCTTATGATTGTCTCTAGCTGACTCGCAGCAAATTGGGCAATGGTCGCTGAATGAGTCAACAAGACAGCCAGATGAGGCAAACATTGTGAAAGGCTGTTTGTAGTATCCAGTCTAGCGTTTGCAGTTGCTTTTGAAGAGTTGTGTAATAGAGATGTTAAACAGCTTGAGATATAGCATGAGGGAAGGTGGTGTTTTGTGTGTAGAGATTAGAGTGTGGACTGAAGTCTGGGGATGTCTGGAGTGGTATTCAGTGAGATAAGGAAGTGTGTAAGGAAAGGTTAAGGTGAGGAGATTGGGACAATTGGAGAAATTATCTGCTTTCTTTCTTCTTTTTCTTTTTTTATTTGTCATAAGAGCCCATTACAGCAAGTTAACCCCCCACACCAGTGACACCCATGCTTTCAGCTCCTCAAATGGCAGCAAAACTCTCCTGCAGCTGAACTCCAATTCCAACCAAAATATGTCCACTCTTACGCACTGCTGACTACTTTCAGCACCGAATGGCATCCTTGGAAGTAAGCTGGGAAATGCCTTCTCATAGCGGTACAAATACTGAACCCCTGGAACACTGAAATCTCTGTAGGATAAAATTCATGTCTTCAGCAACACTTTATCATAGAAACATCCTTTATTAACTGCTCGTACGACAGGACAGTAAATTAAGTCTATTTAATAAATGAATAAAATAATTGATGTACAATTCTAACAATAGCTGTAACAGGTTAAGCGCTTTCGGCTGTTACCCAGCCTTCTTCAGAACAATTCCAGTGTATTCCCATAAGGCATTTATAACAAGTAGCAGCAGGTTAATTGAATAATGAAAGAAAAAAACGCCAAAAATTTTTTAAAGTCACAATAAGCACTTTCAGTGTAGAAACCTTGTTCCACTGTTAAAATAGATGACATTTGCAAAAACTAAAACAAACATTCACTAAGAAGTAAAAACTAGAACTTCCTGAAGAGAAGTATAGACTGTTACTACTATGAGTGTATTCATGTGTGGATATGTTATTGTAAAAAATGAATTAAACAATAAAAATATAAATGTAAAAATATAAATATAAAATAAAAACAAAAACAGTGTAATTTTTCTCTATAACAAGCGTATCCATATTCATTATGCTATAATTGACAGTGTTATCATATATAGTGTAGTGGCTACGTGATCCCAATTTTATTCCAAGGCCAAAAAAGGTTTGATGCTGATATAGTCATTGAGCCCCGGGGGTCTTGTAGCATCTGTTATAATCTGCCATTTACTCTCACATAAAGATAATCTCATTTTCCAGTCCCCTCCAAAAGGTACTGTCTCGACTTGGTCTATAATGGAGAATAGGAACTTGTGATCCTTTCCTTTCTCCGAAATGTGTCTATATAATGCATTTTTAGGATCCTGTTTACCTATTTTATACATGTGTTCATATATACGTCTATTGAACTGCCTCTCCGTTTTGCCTATGTAATGTGCGTTACATAAAGTACATATTGCCAGGTAAACTACCTGTTTGGTTCTACAATTACCTTTCCTACTGGTAATAGTAGTGTGGCATATGTCATTCAATTTAATGATACTATTCAAATTAATGTATTGACATTGTTTGCAGTTGCCACATCTTACCGTACCTTTTTGATTCTCATGTGTAGTCTTATTGTGTGCTCCTCTTTCTAAAAGATGTTTCATGTTGGATGCAGTTATTCTATTGAGGTTATGAAAGAATTTGATGGGTTATTTGATATGTTTGGTTTTGAATATATAAAGCTACTTATTAAACACCAAGATGCTAAATTGAGTGTATTATCAGAAGAGTTAGAACGCATGGATCATTACATTATTAATCACAAAGACATTGTATGTTTTAAGGATTTATACTTGAAGCAATTTGATTTTGCAGACAAAAATGTGCACAATATAGTAGACAGAAAAAATAAGAAAATGGAAAGGGATATGGAAGCATATAACAACAACAGGGCATATATTTGGCCAAGTAATAAAGGGATAGAAGGTCAGAAGCAACAACACCCCAGAAAGAATGAATCTAAGAACCCATTTAGGGAAGAAAATTTTCAGGGGGGAAGGTATTTTCCAGCTTGGAAAGTTCAAAAACAGTGGCACAGAACATAAAACAGGTTGAGATTAATGTATCCAACAGTTCAAGCTTGATGATGGAACAGACACCCACAATGACTGAGATGAATATTTGTTTAGGAATAGATCTCAATGATCCGAACTTAAATTGTTCCAACGAACTAGGGAAAACCACAACACCTAGGATCACTACATGTGAAGGATTTAAGGTATACAATTATTCTAACATCGAGATAGACCACACTTGTGCCAAACTGTTGGGAAAAGGGATGAAATTTATTCCCATGAGAAGATGGGGAATACTTGACACCATCAAAGAGGTCAAAAAATACTGCAGGAAGTTGAATTTAGCGTTAACTTTTGATAAGAACAAAGAGGTAACAACAGGGACTAAAGGGATAGCAGGAACTGACCTGAACAAAAAAAGTACATTTATACCACCCCCCAACCCACACATTCAAAATTTTGAACAGTCAGTGTGTAATGATATTTATTGGACGCATCTGGGTAATCGAGGTCAAAGGGACCAACTTACCGATAATCTCACAAGTATGGAAAGAAAAAGTCTACAGGACATAATGAAGAATAGGGACATTAGGGTTATGAAACCCGACAAGGGAGGGGGAGCAGTGATATTTCCAACTGATTTATACCATCATGAAATCCACAACATCTTACATAACTCAGGTAATTATGAGAGCATCTCACTAAATCAGGTCAACATTGGCCATAAGAGGATCGATCTTATCATAGAGGAATATCTTATAGACAATAGGATATCCAATGACACATATTCCTACATTAAAGTAGATCATCCTGTGTTAGCTAAGATGTTTGGGATTCCCAAGTTACATAAATCTATTGCACAACCTCCCTTCAGACCCATTGTGTCAGGATCCAGGTCCAAAACATACAACATCGGGAAATTGATAGATAGATGGTGTAAGAATGTATATAACAACATACCTCACATCATCAAGGATTCTTGGAAATTTTTAGGTACACTTACCCATGATTATTGGAACCCTGATTTGATTTTTTTAACAGTGGACGTCATTGACCTTTTTTCATGTATCCCCAAGACAGAAGGGTTGGAATACTTTGAAAGAAGCCTCACCCGTTACTCAGAGTTCTCATGGGAAAAAGTCAGCCTTATATGTGACATGATGTCAATTGTATTGGACTACAACTATATCTCGTTTCTAGGAGAATATTTCAAACAGACCAAGGGAGTAGCTATGGGAGCAACTTGTGCTCCCATATTTGCGAACTTGGTCATGGCTGAGTGGGAACAAGAACATGTGTTTAAGAGTGCCTTTTTTCATGACATTGGATTATATGTGAGATACCTGGATGACATCTTCATTTTGTGGAAATCATCCGAGGACAGACTATCGGAATTCATGACTTATCTGAATCATACTGTGGAGTTCCTCAAATTCACCCACCAATATAGTCATAAAGGAATCTCCTTTTTGGACGTTTGGTTAAGTCACGATTCCGAAGGCTTTACTTCAAGTATATACAGGAAGCCCACTTTCTCTAACGACTATGTCCACTATAGTAGCAATCACCCCCCTCATGTATTTAAGAACGTGATCAAAGGACAAACCATCCGTGCAGCAAGAATGTCATCTAACCAATTAATCTTGGAAAAGGAACTAAACATCATCAAAGGAATGTTTTTGAGTAGAGCCTATCCAGAAGGTTTGGTTTACGAGACAATCAGATATGTACAAGACGGATGGGGTAAGACCTACAAACCTCTATTAGGTCATTACATCTCGGAGCAGCGTGAAGGGGGACGACACATAGATTCGACGGGTAGGGTGTGCATCCTTATGTACACACCCGATTCCCATATTATTAAGGACATTTTAGAAAGGTTTTGGAGGAATCTGTTGGCTATGGGTATGGAAGAGACCTTGGGGACCAAACCAAGAATTGTTTATAAAACTGCATCCAACATGAAACATCTTTTAGAAAGAGGAGCACACAATAAGACTACACATGAGAATCAAAAAGGTACGGTAAGATGTGGCAACTGCAAACAATGTCAATACATTAATTTGAATAGTATCATTAAATTGAATGACATATGCCACACTACTATTACCAGTAGGAAAGGTAATTGTAGAACCAAACAGGTAGTTTACCTGGCAATATGTACTTTATGTAACGCACATTACATAGGCAAAACGGAGAGGCAGTTCAATAGACGTATATATGAACACATGTATAAAATAGGTAAACAGGATCCTAAAAATGCATTATATAGACACATTTCGGAGAAAGGAAAGGATCACAAGTTCCTATTCTCCATTATAGACCAAGTCGAGACAGTACCTTTTGGAGGGGACTGGAAAATGAGATTATCTTTATGTGAGAGTAAATGGCAGATTATAACAGATGCTACAAGACCCCCGGGGCTCAATGACTATATCAGCATCAAACCTTTTTTGGCCTTGGAATAAAATTGGGATCACGTAGCCACTACACTATATATGATAACACTGTCAATTATAGCATAATGAATATGGATACGCTTGTTATAGAGAAAAATTACACTGTTTTTGTTTTTATTTTATATTTATATTTTTACATTTATATTTTTATTGTTTAATTCATTTTTTACAATAACATATCCACACATGAATACACTCATAGTAGTAACAGTCTATACTTCTCTTCAGGAAGTTCTAGTTTTTACTTCTTAGTGAATGTTTGTTTTAGTTTTTGCAAATGTCATCTATTTTAACAGTGGAACAAGGTTTCTACACTGAAAGTGCTTATTGTGACTTTAAAAAATTTTTGGCGTTTTTTTCTTTCATTATTCAATTAACCTGCTGCTACTTGTTATAAATGCCTTATGGGAATACACTGGAATTGTTCTGAAGAAGGCTGGGTAACAGCCGAAAGCGCTTAACCTGTTACAGCTATTGTTAGAATTGTACATCAATTATTTTATTCATTTATTAAATAGACTTAATTTACTGTCCTGTCGTACGAGCAGTTTCTAATTCCACCATCCAACTGTTCCTGAGTTGTTTTTATCTTTTATTCGTATCCTTTATTAACTGCAACACTGTAAGTAATGGGGGCAGTCCCTGTTACCATTGCAACACCGGCCACCAATTGCTGATACAAGAGTTGCGCTCACAGCTGTTAGAAACACTGGATAATCCCTATTGTATTCACCTTCAGATTAACAACTGAAACTAAGTCTTGTGGGACAGCTCTGACCAAAGATGAATCATACCAAAGGGAGACAATTAATATCATTACCTCAAACTCATAAAAAATATTGCTCTTTAGTAAGGAGAATAACATGATCTACTTCTCCCATTATTTAAACCTGCAGCCCCCATTCAATGCATTCAGCTGATTACATTCCCAAACAATGTGGTGTCAGTCCCCCAACACAAATTACTGACAAAGCCAGCAGGTTTCCTATATCCCAAGAAGCAATTTTGCCACCTTTATTAGCATATAAAATATTTGTGCAAGCATTGTCAAGCAAATATTCTGAATTCCCTGGAATGTGACACCTTATCAGGTGTCAAGCAAATAAAATTCCAGTTATTTTTGTTGATTTCTATTCCCAGCAACCTTTTCTAACCTTGCCTAATCTTGGCAATATTCTCAACGAAACTATTATCTTATATATGACCGAAAAAGATCCCTTAACTTTTGGTGACCCAGTCTATAAAACTAGTACTTTCTTAATCAAATAAGGCCAAGAGTTTCTTTCATTTTCACCCAGCTGGTATTAATGGAGTTTACCTAGTCTTTGAGTTCTGCCAAAGGCCATCAGAATTTTGATGCACTCCATTTAGCTAGGTTTAAGAAATCATATATCAAGCTTTCTTTGATAGTCTTGGTTGAGGGACTTTTCTGCATAGATTGCATTGCTGCTATTTTGCATTTTTTCCCCAATAAGTTCATTAAAAATTAATGAAAAGCACTGGTCTAAGAATAGCATCTTACTGCATTCTGCAACTGAATGCTTCTTTGCTGCAACCACATTTCAAATTTGAAAAGAGGAGAAGATATTATTTATGTAGGTTTGGAAGCATTCAGTAGCAGGATATGAGATACGACTAATATGAAGATAATGGAATATGACTGAAAAATTACTGCTATTAGAATTTCTTCTGAAATTCATAAAATGGGTCTGATGAACGTATCTTTGTCACACATCATATCAATTTGTTCAGTAACTGAGCAAAGGGTTATTGTGGTGCTACAGTTAGAAAGAAAAGTATGAGTCTGATTTTTATTATTGTATGTTTTAAGAATATTAGAATCTGGATGTATGGAAAAGAAATTAAAGAACTTTTACAAAAACAGCTAATGTAACAAGCAACAAAATACAATATCCTGTATTTTCAAGGAGTTTTAGGGCTTTAGTGGCTTTCAGCAATTATTTGGACACTATCAACTTCTTGTCAGCAATCATTAGTTCATTGTGTCCTTATTTTTAGAAATTTCATTAGATTCATGTCTCTCTTTCTAGGCTGTTCTAATTGTCCTGGTCAGGGTAAGTGACTTGGTCTCTTGTGAATCATGCAGATGAAAATGATATTTTGTTCAATTTAGTGAACAAACAACATCTTTGGTGAGTTTGCTATGATTAATTCTTGCCATTCTTAGTCTGAATTCCTTAAACAGTCACACATAATAATCTCCTATTCTAGTTAGTTGAAACAGTATTAGCTGTCTATGGCTTAAATCTCAAAATAATATGGCTGAAATTGTCCTATAAAGTTAGTATCAGACTGCAACAGTAATTTCTGCTGCTAGAAATCCGTGAAGATATTTTTATGCAGCTTTGCATCATTTTGAGTATTTAGTTTTTTTATCTCAGTTCATAACAGAAGTCTTAGATTTTTTATGGCATGTAACATGTTGATGATTGCATAGCATAATAAAATTTGATAAGCTATTGGTGGTCTGACAGCCTGGAGGCAGCAGTTCATCTACATCAAAGTAATGATACAGATCTTTGGAAATATAACCTGGGTTTAGCGGCATTAATAGCTTTAAAATATGTAAATAGCATATTTCAGCATTATGTTATTTATTTTTTTCACGCAAAACATGTTCTCTAATTTCATTGTGACTATTGTTTACTAACATTATGTGTCTAAGGGTTCGGTACACTCCGCATATGTATTATCTTGCTTGCAATCACATACTGCATCTGTGTTATATACTCTAATTTTTTAAAAAAGTATTTCAACAACATTTCATACATACACTCCTTATGTTTAAATATTTTGATGTATAAAATATTAAGAACTATTAAGTCAACTCAGGTGTTAACAATTAGCTCCTGTATAGTTACCCTGTACTGTATCCTTTTCCCATCATTTCCCTGCTCTGCTCCAGTAGTTTGAAACCCAGTGGTGACTTAAACTGTATCACTGTCCTCAGGTGATATTAACTCCAGTTTTCTACCTCCCTCTCTGTGATGTATTATTTACTGAAGTCACCATTCTGTCAGTACAGCTTCCTTTTTATTTCCATGCTTCCTGCCTGCTCTTTAAGAAGGAGTTACATGTCTTTTCTCTTCTTCCTTTTAGCATATACATGTTAAAGTGTCTAAGCCTCTCAACAGATTCCAGCCCTTCTTTTTTTTTATTTACATTTTGTAAGTCTATGCTACGACTGGTTAAAACACAATTGCAATAATTAAGACATTAATTCATCTATCGAGTTAAAGTAGCATTAAAAAAATAAATAATTCATATAACAAATCTGACTACACTAAAAGAATTAAAAATTGTTGTAAACATGTGCTTGTTTTTTAAAAAACTCCAGTGTTAAAACAGTAGATATATAAAACCAGCACAACACAAGTTACTAGTAAAAATTGTACTTTGGTTCTTATAGAAAAACATAAAAACTACAAAACATTCAACTAATAGTTTGCACTTTTAGAAAAGATGAATGTAACGCCTTATATAAGCATAATATGAACATGACCACACAGTTTTAAATTTTACACTATAGATTGTATATCATTAGAAACACACAAACACACACACATGTACACACACAAACACACATACTCTGTGTCTGTCTTTAAAGTGCAGTTTTAAACTAAGCATGTCAGCTATACAATTTCTCCACAATGGTATTTTTAAATGTCTTTTTTTGCCAATAGGAGAAAAATTGTGTACTTTCATTTCTAAGCACGTGTTTATTTAAGCATGGTATCTTAGGTTTGTAGGGGCAGGTATAGTTCATAAAAGATGCTGGTGCTATGAAACAGACTTCCTAAGCACATAAAACAAAGTTCATCCCTCTCCATTTTCAAGTGCAGCTTAGATCTATGGATGGGAAACAGAAAATGTACCCCAGAGCTGCCACTTGTAATACTAATGGATGGATGTAGCTCTTTAATGTTTTATCCCATGCATGGGACCCCTCAAAGCATCTATGGTATGATTCCAGTTATTCTCTTTAGGGGAGATGGGATGAGTAAGGCCAATCTATGACCAAATGAGATAGGTTATTATGAGCACAAAAAGGGATATTGACTAGGCTTAAATGGCTCACAAGGGCAGCTAGCCTAATACTTACCTATGACCCTATCTCATATGAGTAACTTAATAACTTCCAATGAAGGGCTCATGCTAGATCCAAAGCATAATTGCAAAATCTGTGCTGGTCCAGTAAAAGGTATTACATCACATCTGTGTTCCATTATTGTTGTATTTATATCTCATTGATTTTACTACATCTGCAGGTAACATATCTGTTTTATTTACTTTTTCATATTTAAATTGGTTAACCAATCAAATCTGATGGGCAGGGAGAAAGGCTCCAAGAATACAAAAGTAAGGTTAAAGATGAAAATCCTGAAAGAAGATACTGCAGTATGTACAATGTGAGTGTTATCTACAAACACAAACCATATAAAAGGCTAAGAACAATTACACATAATGTTAAGTATGTAAAACATAGAAAAAATATGCCACATTATAGGCAGCGAGTCTTAACTACAGGCACTAACAATATAAACTGTTATGAGACTTAACTGAAAACTGTAAACACAAGTTATCAGAAGATTTGTTTACATCAGCATTCAACAAATATGTGTATCTGTAGGTTGTGGCAATGATGGCAGTAATTAAGACTATAAGGAGGCGTTCCCATTTCCTTTTTCTGCATAGATCAGGTAGTGTTGATGCCATCTGCAGCAGAAAATAAGGTTACATTTTGCAAAGGAAGTATAATGCATATGTAATCATGCATTCTTCTATCGTAAACTTAAACATGTATCACAAAGGCATTGTCATTCCATTTATCTTGTACAGCCAGATACCCATTCATTGGAAATGAATAAATAACTGCAGGTTCTAAGGACAGCAGAAAAGCCATTGCCTTTGTATACATACACTGAAGACCATGGAGCAGGGTTGGAAACTGAGCTTTTTGTTCATAAAAAGTATAATGGACCCTAAGGGGGGACTTTCTTTTAAAATAAGATTGTAAAATCAAATCTACCATAAAATTGGCAGGTATAGAATTATTAAAGTTAACTATCTATTGCAACATACAAGGAAAGGAAATTAAACTACAGAGAGATGACATGGGCCTAACATTACTAATATGAAGGTCAGAGGTGGAATGTAGGAATAATACTATGAAGTGCGGATTTACAGGATAGACAGTATTTTTTGCTACTCCTCCCCAGCAAGGACGTTAAACTGCTCTGGTAGTCTTTTGTGACAGTGCGGTGTTGTGAAAATGATGCAGAGGAAAAGATAAAAAGAACTTCTTTTTAAGGTCAGCAAGTTCTGTGCTATTAACAGCACATTAATGAAGTCATTCAGGTCTGCTTCCAGCAGAGATGCAGGTACAGGCATGTCTTCTTGGGGAAGTGCTTACTAGTAAATTAAGCATTGTGGTATGCCACCAAGCACATGAGAAAGGACAAAAAAGGTAAAAGGTCACCGGTGAGTCTTAGCAGTCTGATGGTAACAGTGACCAACCCCTTGCAAGACAGGCACTTCACTTAGTAACTCCATGACGACAGTAAACAAGGAGTCCCATTCTTAACTATTAATATTAACCATTAGTTACAAATTAACACCATAGCAATTATGTTTTAATGAGCTTATTGTTAGAAAGCATCAGTCACTGCATTTTGAAAAAGAGAACTTATTACTTTCTAATATTTTAATTTCCAAGTGTGTGCATATGTATTTATGTGTACATTACAGTATGTTTTTAAAGAACTGCATGACTTTATTAGTGCAAGACAAGACCAAAAACTTTGTAGCCTGTTACATTTCTTATTTAAAGGCATTATTTTCTAGAAATCCTGATACAGATGCAACATGTAAGTGAGTGCAAACAAAAGCAAGAATGTTTTGTGGGGCATATTTGTATTACTTCTACATTCCTCATATTAGAGCCCTGCTGTTTTAGTTTGTTTATCTCCTTCTTCTGGCTTTCAGTTTCTGGTTCTCCAGTTCTGTCCTTAGCTGGAGAGTCTTTTGTTTATAGTCTGTACTCCATTCTTGTGTCTGTGTGGGTTTTTACCTGTGTTTAGGTTTTCACTCACATCCCAAAGACATAAATTAGTTCAGATGACCATCCTCTAAATTGCTTGTATGTATGTATGCATAATGTGTGTGTGTGTGTGTGTGTGTGTGTGTGTGTGTGTGTGTGTGTGTGTGTGTGTGTGTGTGTTTGTGGCTTTATGTGGGTCTTTATGCTTGTGTGGGTAGGTGTATGGGTGTGCATACCTCTCAATCTCTTAGAGTAAGAAATCTGGACAAAGCCATAAATAAAGGGGGAGCAAAGACCCCAAAATAGGAACAATTTTAACTACTGCTCTTACAAACGTAGAAAGTTGATAGAATAACAGGTTTTGCTTTAGCATGAATTTTCTGAAGGGTATGAAGTCTGAAACTCAAATGCCTGTCATTATTTTCTATCTTCAGTCTTTAATGACTAGCTAATAATTTTCCAGAAACTCACAATTTTATAAAAATGTACCAATAATATGACGCAAAAATCAGGAAATTCTGTAAAAATCTGTATAATTGAGATGTAGTATAAACTGGACTGGTACTCTGTCAAGAATTAGTATCTTAGCCTTGCCTAGTTTCCTCATGACCCTGAAATGAATTAAATGGGCTATCAGAAAATTAATTAATGGGACAAATCCCTATTGCATCTTGGAAATATTGGCACTTCATCAGCCATTTAGATGGCACTACTATGCACAAAAGCGTCTAATAATGATTTCAGGGTTAAATACGGAAAACTCAAGGATAAATGTGTGCATCATGTCTGTTATCACTGGAATTCATACATATATCTGTTATGGTGTGAGCATTAGAGGAACAATTTAAGAATTACCTCAAAATCAGTCTATCTTAGTATGCAAATTGACCTTCTGATCCATTATAACATGCAACTTTTAAAGCTGAATATTATGTAAAATCTGTTCTTTTAATTTTTATGGTTTAATTTTTCTTTATTGATTTTAAATTGTGTGTTTAATGCAACACAGTTGCTATATTTGAAAATATTTGCATAATTTTTTAAAAGTTTGATTTTATTTTAACAGTCTTAAGCTTAAGCCCAAGAGTAAAGTGATCTGATATATAGGCTACTATGAAACTTGGTCAACTTCTAAAGCAGTATTCAGATGAACTCATGCCTCTCAACCTGCAGATGTTGACAATAGGTTCAAAAGCTCTTTTATTATTTTTTTTGATTTACTTTACATTTGTTTACTGGGAATGTCCGACTGGATAAAATGTTCTTTTTCAGCGGAGGTCTGGGGAGAAAAGCTCCACATTTATAAATAACAGTATGATACATATACAATGTACAAATACAAATGTTGATTCTAATCTCAGATACAAGCACAAAATGGAAAATACGGGTCTATATTAGAACACCGAACGTTCAAAATTTCGAGTGTTCTAATATCGAACCCTATGAATTGAAAATTTAAAACATCGAACATACAGAACGGTGAATTTTTTCCTAGGGAAAAAATTTGCTGTTCCAAAACACATACACACAACACAAGCACACCAAACAGACAGCAATCCACACACATTCACCTAAACACTTACACCTAACCCTACACTAAACTATACATACACCACTAACTATCCACTTACCTTCACCCAAACCCTAACCCTAAGGTCTGTCAGTACCGCACAGTCACCTCACCCGTGCCCTAACCCTAACTCACCTACCCCACCCTAACCCTCATGTCCACACAATCACACACTTACCTGAACCCGCCCCGTAACGTTCCACCAAAGAGCTGAAAATACCGAAACAACAGAAACGGACAACCAAATTCTTTCCCTAGGAAAAAATTTGGTTTTCTGTTTCTTAGATATTTTCAGCGTTCGCTGAAAATAGGTCGATATTAGAACACTCAAAATTTTGAACATTCGGTGTTCTAATATAGACCCGAAAATACATGTTATACATTTCACTAATATAATCATACAGTCCAGTTAGGAATAAAAAGAATAGCAGTACTGTGATTGAAAGTAAAAAAAAAACAAGCAAGTTAAGTATACATATGCTTAGTAGGGTATACTATTCAAATATGAAAATAATTGGTCATGTTCTTTTAGCTGCCTTAAGACATCTATTTCCTAACCAGGGTTTGTACAAGAGCAGGTCCAGGATTCAGATAGGTGTGGTTTGAAAAAATGTTTTTTTTTTTTTTTTTTTTTTTTTTAATTGGAAGTGTTAATAGTTGTTCTGATATTTAATTGTTGGGAATTCCAAGTTTTGAAAAGTAAGGACATCCATCCAAAAATCTGGACATTTAACTGCATAAAATTTGAATAGCACATAACTCTTCCTGCAACAGAGGATGACAAAATGATGAGAAATATAAACACATCATCAATGAGACAATGTAAACCTATAGGCTTTAATGAACTGTATTGCAAATTTCTACCGCACAAGATTATTTATTTTTGCTTCTGAAAATGAAGTGCGTCCTCTTTTTCCTCTGCTTTAACAGAAAAAAAGAAACATATATAATATAAAAAAGGACTGGATAGCTCATGTAGCTTGTTTATTTCCCAGCTACAGGATAAGACGTAGACTTTCATTAACTGATGCAAGACTCACCTCATATATGCCCCATGGTAGATCTTCACTTCCATAATACTGATTTGCCAAATAGTTTGTCTTTAAACTAAGCTGACTGAAACAAAATTCTATAAAATGAGACTTGAATTTCTCACAAAGTGCAGTCACCCTAGAGCTAATTATCATTAGTTGGGGATGCAGAGGCTTTCTTCGTGCATGGGTGGTTGATGTGTGTATGCATCTTTTTGTGTTCCATTCTTCAGCCTTACAGGTTTTTCAGGAAGGACAATTTCTCCATTTACCACCCTTTCTGTGAAACAAAACTTTGTTATTTTCCTTGAGCCATGTAGATTGACCAAATTGTATCTTCTTGTTTTCAAAGATAACACATTTTTAAAGACAGTATCCCCATTAGTACCTACCTATGAACCTTGGTCCCTGCATTTTGCCATCTGTGAAGTACCTGTTGCAAGACCTATTAATTAGTGATTGGTCAGGGAGAACTATCTGTTGCAAGACCTAGTAATTAGTGGTTGGGCAGGGAGAAATACCTGTTGCAAGACCTAGTTATTAGTGATTGGTCAGTGAGAAGTATCTGTTGCAAGACATGGCAATTAGTGATTGGTCAGGGAGAAGTACATGTTGCAAGACCTGGTGATTAAGGATCCTAGTGGATTTTTCCTGGGTCTGAGTTTGTTTGGAGTTTGTGTAATGTATTTCATTTTAATAGAGTCACTGAGAGATGTGTTTGTATGCTTTGATGGGTACTTCTGAAGGAAGTAAAGATTAAAAATAACCTATTCAAGGCAGAAAAAAAATCAGTCTATACAGCAACAAGTAAAAGGTTCAAAGGGCATCCATATACACAGTGTGGAGTCTGTACAAAAAAATCCAGTACCATAAAAGACACAGATTGAGAGAAATGAGTCACACCAATAAAACATCATTCACATCCACACAAAACTATCTGTTCAATAAACAAATATTTAAGTATTTAGTGCTTTCATTTTTTATAACAAATGAACAGGGGCTTCATAAGAACTAATAATGTCACACCAACAACATTTTAAATAAAATACAGTCACGTGCCAATGAACATCCAATCAATTACCAGAAAACCATAAAAACTATTAAGTTTAAGAACACCATATACGAAAAATATTCATGTTGTAGATATAACTATGATTAAATGGTTGAATAATAGATACAGAATAATGAATGCAATGAATATTATATTCATAAACTAGAAAATAATTACCTGAGTAAGTATGAATTAATAAAACGTAATGGCACAATGGAGATGGAATCAAGCCCAGAGGGCGCAGTGGCATACAATCTTAGTTGCCAGAATGTTGCTCTATATTATAATTTGCATTCCCACTGACCACCTCTGGGATCCCTTAAAATTCTGTCCAAGATACCAAAACTAAAACCTTGACAAAGTGGACATATGCACTATTAATATGTCTATTTAAAATATCATATTTATGTTCAAAGATTTTTTTCTGAAAATCCTTTCTGTTTTGCCAGCATAAAAAGCTGATTAAGATAAGCAAATAAGCAAGTGTGCTATCCCCAATGTCCTACAATTGCCGTTGTTAAAAAATATTGGACAAACTTTCATTCTACAACCTAATATACTTATGTTCTGCAATTAATGTCCACTGGTTGCAGTGTCCACAACTTGCTGTGCCCTTAAAAGCTACTGTATGTTCAAGTCTTTTCCCTATAACTTCAGAAATATCTTGAAGGTTTCAACCATTCTTATAAACAAAAGTGGAAGATTGCCAAATAAATTAAATAGATCTGTACTTGATATAAAATGCTCTAATTCTTTTCCACAACATCTCCAATACCAGCAGAATATTTATTGTATTCTAACACCAAAAATCATTCAAATGACAAATTCTGAGATAAGGTAAAACCTCTGTTCTTTATTTTTTTATATTGCAAGCCACACCATAACAAGGGTTTGTATCTTTTATGCCAACTACTGGTGATATTTCTAATAGTTGTTAGCAAATCCAGTATACACTTTCTTTCATAAAAAAATCAAAAAACATTATCTTTCTAAACTAGAAAGGTCTCAAAATGTGAAGCAATTCTGGCCACTCTTACTAGATGACCCTTTACCAGGCTCCTCTTTAGCACAAATGAGTAACAATAATAATAATGTAAATAACTATTTGAAAATTGTGGTTTATGATGTACATTTGAAATAAATCTTTCAAATGTTTTGGTAATGAATATATCTAGAAAGGTCATGCTCTTAGAGGTGTAAGAATGGGTACATTTTAAGAAACTGCATGGCCCCTGAAGAAATTCTACAAAATCTTCACATTAAATTCAGTATCGTTCCAAAGGAGACTAGTATCATCCAGGTATTAGAGATGAAATCTCTAACTATACCTAAAGGTGTAATTCAGTATGTATTCTTTTTACCAACTAGCCAGGACCATTTTGGCATATATGGTATCACAGACTGCTCCTATATGCACCAATTTGATCTACCTATAGTACTCCCCCTCAAAAATGAAATTATTCAAAAGGACAATTTTCATCAAACCCACAAGAAATCTAACTTTCTTTAAAGTCAGAAAAGAACAGTGGAGTAGTGCTTCATTAAATAAAATTATGCCAACTTCACAGGGTACATGAAAATAAATCATTCACATCCACTGTAAAAACAAACAAACAAACAAAAAAAAACTACCTATTCAAAAAATTGCAGGAATCTTTCAAATGATGTCTGGTCCGGAAAAGATAGGGCTTCAATATTTGATAAAATGTACATGGCAAGTTGGTAAGTCTTTGATCTATGGGCTGACACAATCATTCAAAAGATAAATAAACTATCAACCAGATTTAATAAAGCCTACATGGTCCATTTACACCATGTGTGCACACAGTAGAGCACAATTTGGATTCAGTAAATGCCAAGCACTGCCACACAAACAAGGTAAACACTGTGGCATGCTAATTACAGAAGTGTATATCCTACAGTTACTGATCCAATCCCATGGATTGACAATATTTTGATACTTCCATATGCCTACACATGCATTTTATGCAGGCCTCCCAACATATTCTCTTCAACATGCCCTGCTGATGTCATCTACTATAAAATGACCTGCAGTCTTGTAAAAGTCAGACTTGTACCACGGAGCTTGTATAAATTACTGAGTTCTGTAGTCTGTGTGCTTTGAAAGATAGGGGTTCTATTCTCACCGCAGTCAACTGGATGTGTGAGTGTGTATTTGTGCTCTTGCTTGACATTAGATAGGTAGGACACTATTACCATATTCTCCTCAACAGACACTGCTGATGCCATGATAGGTTCATAGGTATACTAGGCTAATGGCCCTGGAGCCTTTACAAGCCTAGCCCATAGAGGTGCCCTGGCATCGTGCAGCCTGACGTTAGTTCCCAGTGCTTTTATAAAGTGTTGCATGAGACACTCCAAGTCAGACTTGAGCTGTGGTGCTTGCCTTAAATACAGAGTTCTGTAGTCTGTTTACTTGGATACATAGGGATTCTAGACTCACTGCAGTCATCTGTGTGTGTGTGTGTGTGTGTGTGTGTGTGTGTGTGTGCGTGTGTGTGTGTGTGTGTGTGTGTGTGTTTGTGCTCTTGCTTGACATTACACAGAGCCTTTTACACCAGCATGTGGGAAGTTGTTATTACCATATTTTCCTCAACAGACACCGTTGATGTCATCAGCTCTACCTGATTTGTGGATATGCACTATTCCCATCAGGGCAGGGTCAAAGACTGGTCTGGAGGCCAGGCAGAAGTCACCTCATCCTATACAATGCAGATTACAGTGACATGGATTTAAGTCTATCCACATACATTATGGCATGGTTTGTAGGCCCTCTGTTTTCTTGATGAGAAACCCCTGTGGTCACTCCAGCTGCTGCATGTGTCTGGTGAGGTACATGCAAAACAGAACATTATACTATATAAGTGTTCTGATGAGGGTCGAGTACAGTGTTGTCATAAAATCCTAAGATCTGAGTATGATGGCGTGACTTATGATGTGCAGAGCACCAGCTTTCAATATCAGTGTGGACACTTGGTGGTCAAAGTTCAGATTGCTGTCTACATGTGTTCCCAGTGCTTGCATTACTGGGTTTCAGCATAGCAAGACTGTTGCCAATGCTGTAATTAGCATGCAATTCCACTTTTCAGAAGGACAAAATAAAAGACATATTTCTGCATTTATTTGTCGATTGTGTGGCTTTATCACCAATCATTTGTTTGTGTTAGCTCATCCTGTAGTATGTCATCATCATTGGTGGACTCAATGATTGCACCCAATATGCATTAATCAGTAGACTTGGTAAGCCAAAGGCCATATACTTTAGCTTGAACTGTTGAGAAATAGATTCCAAAGAGAAAAGGACCAAGCACAGATCCCAGGGGTACGCCAATGGTGACAGCTCTACTGGTACAGGTTGATTCACCAACTTTCCCAGTATGTGTTCTGTTGGCGAGCCAACTGGTTACCCATCTAGTGACATAAGGGTTAATGCCCATCTGGAAGAGTTTCTCAATGATACCTGCATGGGGGGATTGTGTCAAAACCCTATGCCAGATCACAATAGGCAGCATGCACTGTCTAACCTTCATCCAGGCCTATCACACAGAATCAGTAGGCTGCGACAACATCACAGATCACCTGTGGCATGACACAGCACACACACACTTTCCTGATACGGTTGAATACATACTTCAACACACCCTACATATGGGCTATGTTCTCCTAGAAGGGTGTACATCAACATACATCTATGAGTTGGGGGAACAGCACCTGACACATGCATGTATAGACACATCCTGAATCTCCTCAGCTGTGAGGTAGACCAATATGTCACCATGGTCCTTTTCTAAATGGACATTAGTAATGTCCCACCTGTGTGCAGCAGACCTGTGTGAGTTGTTAATGCTACATCATGTCTGTTACATCTGATAAATGTCCTCAAAGAGGTCATTGAGGGCATGCATTATGAAAACACTGTCATCCTGTGGTACTTGACCAGGCCATGGCATTTGACAGAAATCCACACTGAGGTATTCAGTTAACACTGCTAGATGTGGCCATAAACATCTATATCACCAAGTGGATAAACCAGTGTATCACATACATGGCATCTAAATATGTTGACATACATGAAGTGACCTATATCTCAGATCCAGTGATCAGGTCCGTATATCAGGGCTGTCTGCTAGGCCCTATCCTGTCCATTATTTAAGTGATGGACATCACAGATGACATACGTATCTTATGTCCAAACAGCTGCCTGAAGGATTACAGATTGTGGGAAATCATTGGCTCCAACTGTGATATTGGTAAAATACAGACATTATCCATACATACCAGAGATTGCTGCCACAGCCATGACAACACCTGGAATGACAAGAAAACATACGGGGATTTGTTACATCAGGAAAACAAACACACAGCCCAAGTATATAGGTATGTGACCTGTCTCCTAGAGGTAGATGTAAGTGGAACATCCACCAGCATGTCGTCACAGTGCTGACTACTCCCTTGTATGTAACACAAGTACTGAGTATGTGAAGACCATCCAATGGTTAAGATACAAAGAAGCACAGAATCCCAACTGGCTGTAGTGCTTCCAATAAGTTTATTCTTCCAAAATCACTTAATCAGATAAAAAATCAGTATAACGGTACTGCCACGTATCAGTGATAAAAACTGTAATGAGAACAACAAAAAAACATTCATGCAAAGCGCTTTTCATCTGGATTTTATCAGGACTTCTTCAGACAAGGAACTAGCATTACAACAATGTTTAAATAACCTCTCAACCTAACATAAACCTATCAGGAGACATTATTCTCCCTTTAAAAATATTTAAAGTTGTATTTACAATTGCTAAAAATGAGCGCAAATTCTAAATAAAATCTTTTAAAATATTTAAGATATGTCCATGAAGATGCATAGAATATAATAGCCTAATAACCAAAATTCTATTCCTATTTTAAATCAACTTTTCAAAATATATACATCAATACAAACCATTAACAGTAAATAAAGTGTTAGACTAATGTGGTCGGTAACCGTAAACTAATATAACTTTTTTTCAATAGTCTCTCAATATGTATATATGAAATTCATTTATTAAGCAAACATTTTTTTAAAACATTCCTAAATTAATATAAAATTAATATTGTGCAATCACTAATAAAATATATGGACATAATAAAACAAGCATCACAAATTACTGTAACATTTTTAGCCGTCTCCACGGTAATGTAAGTGAGATCTACGTATTGAACTAAAAGTTTTTATTCATTCATGACTGCTTATAAAGTTAACATTGTACCTACTAATTCTGTAAAGTAATAAACCTAAACAAACTATGATCTAAGGTAACCTATTACTTCAATGTTAACTACTAGTTAGTTTGTCTACTACTACATTCAAGTACCATTAAATTATATAACTCGTACCCACAGACTATCATCACACCAATATCTGACTACAATGCACCCTTCTTCATGTACCTCCCTACATATCTTCCATTGATGTGTAACTGAAGTGTACCACTTTTGTCACAGTGAGCTGTCACACAGCTTATTTTTCCATACCTAGGTATTCTTTTTGTGGCATAAACATGACTGTCTGATGGTCAGAACCTCCATCAAGTTGTTTTTCGAGATGCATGTGTACTATCTATTCTGATGATGTACATAATGTCACATGCAGGTGTAGCAGTGTCCCTCCTAACACCTCCAGCAGATGTTACAGTGCAAGGACAGTGTGTGTGTGTGATTACCCTCACAGAGTGTGGATGTATCATAATAGTTGTACAAGGTGTTTGTGCGGGTTTACTATTGAAAATGCGAACGGCACTTGGGCGACAGTCGGATAGTCGAACGTATAAGGTCGTAAACAAGGATGTCGAAGACAAAATAATCAATCTAGGAACAGTTTTAACATGGGTCGAGGTAAGTGTTCAGTATTATTCCCTACTACAAACATCTTCCCTACCTCAACCCATGTTAAAACCGTTCCTAGATTGATTATTTTGTCTTCGACATCCTTGTTTACGACCTTATACGTTCGACTATCCGACTGTCGCCCAAGTGCCGTTCGCATTTTCAATAGTAAACCGTTTGTGCAGAATCATCTCTGATCATTTTAAATCACATATGTTACGTCAGAGGCATGGGATTACTGGTGTTATTATTCTGATATTGTACATGATTGTGGTTGGTTCTTTTAATGTTGTCCATGAGCCGTTACCATTGTCCCACTTGCTGGAGACCTCTGCTGAGATTACGTTCATATTCAGGCAAATCAGTTTATACATCTTCACAATATACACCCAACCCCAATTGTATGTCATATCCCTGATATATGTCCTGTGCAGTATTCATGTAAGGATGCTTATCTCACACACACACATCCTCTGCATTGTTATGTCACCTTGTGTGACAGTCACATAATACACATTTTCATTGTACAGTCCCTACTGTAACATATTGTTATATGATTGATGTTGCTGCTACAGCCATCTTTTATTGACATGCCCTCATCTGCAATACATTACGTTATTTCACATGTCCTCTTTCTCTGTTTTCATTCCTAAAATTCATCTATGTATCCCTCTTCAATACATATACATCCCCTTTGTGTTTATTTTACATGGCAGTCCATGTACTGTTACAGATCATTTACACAACTTCAATACAGAATGCCAGAAATGGGATATCACAATATTCTACATTGTAGATACAGTGCCCTAAACTGTGTTTGGACCATATACTTAACATGTTTTGCACTTTTAAAAAAAGTTATTTGTTGCTTAATTTTACCTGTAGGCTAACACACTCAAGTGTGCTAGCCGTTTAAAAGCATTTATAGCATTTACTGTCTGTTTTTCCTCTGTTTTCTGCAAAAAAAAAAAAAAAAAAAATCTTGTTTTCCCGCCTTACTGAACTAGAATAGTCCAGTCTTCAGAGTTTGTTGATCTCTGGGATTTGGCTTGGTTCCTGTGCTATTCCATATTTTTATTTGGATAAAGGGAAGCTTCTTTGTTCACCAGTGGGAGTGGGGAGAACTGAGCAGCCTATTTGTCCCTAGAGCAGTGGTTCCAGCCAGAAACTTGTAGTCTATTGGCCATTTTGGGTCAATTCCTGGCTCTTTTCAACCCCCTGCTATAAAGCCCGCTTTAGCACGCTTTTGCGTGATTTAGCACGGAGTTGCCCATAGAGCACCATCGGGCAGCGCCGGTTAAACAAGGTTAAACTATTTCTGGCTCCGTAAAGTCTGCTCTTCAATTTTTCCCTTAGAACTTCTCTACTTGCAATCTAAACAGTCTATTCTCTATCTCAAAAGCTCAGCACTTGCTCCTAAAGCATTTTTATATAGGTAAAGTACTTATATACTAAACAAAGTACTATATTAGCCTAGAATCCCCTTGAGTACCCATTTCCCTATAGGTCCCTTCTGACTCAGTTACACAGCAAACTTTTTCACTTTTTCTAGCATGTCGAAGGGTCAGTTGCTAGTATCCTCTCCTGTTCAGCTGGGGAATCTGGGCATCTTGAGGCAATGTTACAATTGCCTCATGTACACAGACAACCCACTCCTTTTCCCACAAAACACAAATACATGTGAGAGATGCAACTATATAGCCAAACTGTTGGCTGAGCTCTCTCAACTCAGGACTGGCAAGACCAGACAGGAGGAGAAGGAAACCACGCACACCACAAACCCAGTTTCACATAGAACTATCGCAAAACAAACACATAAACACACAAAGACATACTCGGAGGCACTGATCAAAAATCTACCAAAACTACAGAGGCCTCCAAAGCAGACACCCAAGCAACTGCCACCTCAAGACATAAGACATGCAACACATAGTTCTCAAAGTCAGTGTGCTAAACAGTCACAGCCCTTAAGGCCAAACACAATGCCAGACACACTTGTTATAGGTGACTCCATAGTCAGACACACTGACGTCCCACTCACCAGACTGAACAAGGAAAAGATCACAGTAAGCTGCCTGTCAGGCGCTAGAATCCGCCACATAACACAAGCACTCAGGTCACTCCACAGCAAGTACAAGTATGACTCAGTCATTGTCCATGCCGGTGTGAACGACCTGAGACGTACCTCCCTGGACTACATGAAAAGAGACATAGAGGAGCTCTCAGATTATGTAGCTCAGGCCGGTATGACCCTGACCCTGAGCAGTATCCTACCCTCACCAAGAATAATGCCACAATACAGAGACAAAATGATCAGCTTTAATAATTGGCTTAATTACTGGTGTCATTCTAAGGGGATCCAATGTCTGTCTGCCTGGGATTACATGCTTGACAAGCCACGCTGCTTCGCAAGGGACGGCTTGCACCTGTCACCCCTGGGCTTCCGGATATTGGCAAAGGCTCTTGCCACCCCCATAGTGCCTTTTTTAGGCAAGGCTCAAATGATAAACCTACCGTCCTAGAAAACAAAAATGGAGAAAAACTAAGGGTAATACTGCTCAATGCCAGAAGTCTAAACCTCAAGATGCATGCCCTCGAAGCCCTCCTCAGTATGGAGAACATCGATGTCTGTGCTGTGACTGAAACCTGGTTCAAGGCTCCTGAGAGCACCCCAGCACTATCAGGTTATACCTCATATCATGCGTTCTGGCCCCAAAATCCGGACCGAACCACAAAAGGAGGGGGAGTATCCATATTCATAAAGGATACCCACACCTCCAGGTTAGTGGCAACACACGAAGCATCGGAGACCATCCAGGTGCAATTAACCATAGGTAAAACTGCCCTACAGTTTGTAGCATGCTACAGACCACCTTCTCAAACTCAGGAAACCCACACAGCCTTCCTGAAGACACTGGAGAGTATGAATGTCTCTCCAAACACCATCATATTGGGTGACTTCAACTACCCAAACATAGACTGGGAACATTACTCAAGCCCCAACACCCTAGCCCAAAGGTTCCTGGAGTTCATAAACTCAAATGCTATGGAACAAATAGTCACCATTCCCACAAGAGGAGAAAATATACTAGACCTGATCATCACAAATATGGGGACAAAATGCTCCACACCGGAAGTATATCCCTCATTGGTGAGATCAGACCATAAATTAATCTCATTGGAGATCCACATCCCGCCCCCACCCCCAGCAAAAAAGACCACAGTGAAGAACTTCTCAAAAGCAAACTTCACACTTCTTAAGACTGGAGTGGTATCCTTCAAGGCCCCCGAGCCAGTGGAAACCACAACCCACGCTGCTGAAACCCTTACAAATGCCTTCTACGAGCACCTCCAGGAATCTATGGATCAAGCAATCCCTAATAAAATCAAGACCCTTTCCACCAAAGGCAGGCACCCGGTCTGATGGACCCCAGCCATAAACAAACTCTACAACAAGAGGAGAAAGCTACTATACGACAAAGCAAAATCCCTAAAAGGGAAGGCATCTCTGATCAATACTAGCAAAAAACTATGATCACTCATAAAATCATCCAAGGCCAACTTTGAGAGAAAAATCACTAATGACACAAAAGACAATCATAAGGCCTTCTTTAGCTATGTTAGAAACCTGGGTGGAAACTCCCAGATATGCTCAGAATTAGTCCAAAATGATAAAAAAATCACTGAACCCACAGACATTGCCAACATACTGGCAGACAGCTTCAGTGCAAATTTCTCTCCTCCCTCCCCCAAAAGGAGAAATATCTATCCCACCAGAGTCTAGCCTCCCAAACATCTCAGATGCCCAGGTGAGAGCTGCTCTCTCTAAAGCAAAAAACACAGTATCAATGGGACCGGACGGTGTCCCCGGCTGTGTGCTACACGAACTCAATGAGGAACTAAACCCACACATAAGGCTGCTGTTTAATCTTAGCCTTACTACAGGATACGTACCCAAAGAATGGCATACGGCAACTGTGGTCCCACTCCACAAAGGCAGTGCTTCTACGGACACTGGAAATTACCGCCCCATAAGCTTGACGAGCCTTGTCTGCAAAGCTATGGAGAGGATCATAATGGAACTCATAAATAAAGACATTGGGGACCTACAGCCACTGGATCCTACCCAATTTGGCTTTGTCAAGGGCAGATCCTGCCTCTTGAACTTGGTTGACTTTTTCGAAACAGTCACTAAGGACATTGATGAGGGTAAGGCAGTTCACACAGCCTACCTTGACCTAGCAAAAGCATTCGACACAATACCCCACTCGGGCATCATAGAAAAGCTCACCAGCTTAGATGTAAACCCATATGTCACAAGATGGGTTGCAAACTGGCTCAAGGACAGAACACACAGGGTTAGAGTTGCTGGTGCCATGTCAGACTCTAAGCCGGTCACGAGCGGTGTCCCACAGGGCTCAGTCCTGGGGCCCCTCTTGTTCGGCATTTATTTTTCTGAAGTGCAGGCAAACATAGGGGGATTGTGGCTGACAAAATTTGCAGAAGACTGCAAACTGGGCACCATAATTGACACTCCATCAGACACAGACATCCTCCAGAGAGGTCTCATAGAAATGGATAACTGGTGCCAGAGCCATGGCCTTAAGCTAAATGCCAAAAAATGTATAGTCATACCCTTTGGGAAAAACAAGGTAAGCCCTAATTACCACATAGGTGGTAATCCATTAAACACAGAAGAAGTTATCAGGGACCTGGGGACCCAAGTTGACAGTAACCTCTCTTTTGACACTCACATTGCCAAAGTGGTTAGGAAGACCTTCTACATTGCCCACCTGATCATGAAGGGATTCACATCCAGATCAGGAGAGGTCATTGTACCCCTTTACTCTTCACTTATCAGACCAATGATTGAGTACAACGCCCCATTCGGAATGTACCTTACCCGACACCTGCAGCAGTTGGAAAGACCCCAAAAGTTCCTCACCAAAAGGATAAAGGGGCTCAAACATATGTCATACGATGCCCGACTGAAGAAACTCCAGCTCTATTCAGTCGCATACCGTCTGCTCAGAGGTGATCTGTGCCTGACATACAAGGCCATGTCCAACCCGGAATTAATGGACATGCTCTACCTCAAAAAATCCAAATCCACCAGAGCCATGAGAGCAAGAGACTTAAACCTCAACACGGATATAAATAGGACGTGCTGGAGGGACGGATTCATCACCCAGAGACTCCCTACACTATGGAACAGAATCCCAGTCCATGTGAGGCAGAGCCCCTCACTGACTCTGTTCAAGAGAAATCTTGAGGAGTGGATGGGAGATCGTAGGTTTACCCCGGGAATCATCTCTGTGTCACTGCTGGACAGAGGCACAGCAAACTAATGGGTATAGTATTCTCATCCTAAGGGGTGGTGAAAGCCACACACACTCTGGCTAGGCTTATAAATGCCCTAGGGCAGATAGCCTAGTATGAGCCTATGAACCTATGAACCTATTCATACCTGTCAACTGTCCAGATTTTCCCAGAATGTTCAGGTGCATTCCTTAGTAAATTTGTGTTACGTACATTTGAGTGTCATACTTCAAATCCTTCAGAGCACATATCTTAACACAAACCCCTTGTTATTCTAGTACATTTCTGTAGGCAAATATATCAAATATGTCCCTATTTCTGGGTCATTATTCTCGATTATGTTGGTCTTTGTCCAGATGTCTTACACTAAAAGATGGAGAGCTATCTGTGAAGCCCTGGTGATCATTGTGGCATTCCGTGCAAAACCGCAGACTATCAGTGCTCTGATTTAAACAGTAGTGCTGTCCATGTTCACTTACATGGTTTCCTGGCCAGCAACACTGGTGCCAGCCACAAAATCTCTCTTAAACACAATGGGTGGCATAAATATGCAATGCACACTGCTGATCCCCGCACACCACTGCATACACATGTAAATTCCATGTAGGCTTTGCTGGAAGCCAACATGGAGTTTATTAAATCCCAGGTTATGTCTTGATAAATCTCTGGTATCCCACAGATCATGGCTATAAGGTGTTGACCTATGTGCAAATTTAGCAAAATTCAGGGATGATGACTCCTGGCAACATGCAATATTCCAAAAATAAATCAGTCTTACAAAAGAATACATTTGTTTCCTTTATGGAAACTTAAACCCACCTAATCTGTAAGATCAAAAGCATGAAGCTAACATAATTTTTTTCCAACAATAATCAACCCACCCTCTATCAGGTTTTGTAATTCTTCAAGTTGAATTTTGAGTTAAGGAAGCTAATATGCTCCTTTCTTGGGGATTTAAATTAACCAAATATGTCTGTTAGTAATACTCATAAGATTATATATGCCTCTCACAGGCCTTCTCAAAGGCTAGAATGACCAGATTTTAAACAGGCAAAGATTCCAAGAATGATCATTTATTTTAACTTCCAACTGAAATGCCAAATTTATTTTTATAGTAAATAGTTAAGTCCTCTAAAGTAGCTGCAATATCTCCATTAATATTTTCTACAAATGTTAAACTCATTTCAAAAAGTATAACGTGATTCTTAGTAATTAAAAACTAATTACAGTTGAAGATATTGCACTCATTATGGCTTATCACAATTCAATCATGTGCTGAAGTGATAAAAGTAGTACAAGTCAAAATTAATATATCATTCTTCCCTTTCCTCTGCCTCTTTTGCCCTTCTCTGGGGAGGTGGATGATATTGGGTACAGGGTTGTTTATCTGAAGACACCCTTTCCGTGGTTTGTGCAGGACTCACCAACCTCACCAACCTCTGGACTGGGGGAAATTCTAAAGAGTCATCATGTATAAAATTCCCAATATTACCATTATTTGTTCCTGTACTACTCTCACCAAAATCAGAAATGGCAACTTGCTTATGATTGAAAGACTCCTGTCTGTTGATATGATGCTTATTATTAACAGGATGTGCTCTGTTTGAATCATAATCTCTCACATCATGAACCAACTTCTTATTTTTACTAATCTTAATCACATCACACTGTTTATCAATTTTTGAAATAAATGGAATAAAAATCCCTGTAATTATCAAACAACAAATTATTATGAATTTTATCATTAAGAACATTGATGTCATCCATTAATTTAGCTATAATGGAATCATTGTTGTTTATAAAAACCTTCGTAAGTTCAAAACCGTGATGATCAAATAAAGCCACCAAGTGATTGCAAAAAAATCTGAAATGGAATCAGTTCCATTAGGGAACTTGAAGTACCATAACCCTTTCGTGACATACTTAACCCAAACACACTCAAATAGAAAACTATTGCCCAATTTTAAATTACAGTATTTCAATATTTATTTTAATCTTTAAGTAAATATTTTAGTGAAGAACAGTCAACATATTCATTGGTAGTTGCCTGAAATGTGCACAACTGATCAAACCAGTTTTCTAAATTGCCCCCTTCAGAAAAAATGTTATATGCTATCAATGGATTAATATTAATAGAAACATGTCTGATGCTCACTGCACCTTTATCGACTGCAATAGGAAGGCCTTCAGAATCTATTTGGCTTGATGATAAAACCAGCCCATTCATGTTTGAAAAACCAGAACAGAAAATTGGAAAACCCCATACCTGGCCATTTGAACTGATGGTGAAACACCTAACTGTTGAGATAATAAATTCACTAATTTGGTGAGTTCTCCTTTGAGTTTAGCAAGATCCTCATCTCACATTGTGACCATCTGCACACCATCTGGGTCCTGGAACATATCCTGTAACATCGAACCAGATGTGTGTAGTCACTCACTGAAACAAAACACAAGAAATTATGTGGGGTCCCAAGACTCGCACTCCACGTTCCTAATCACACTGGTGAATATTAGGGTCCAACCTAACACTCTCTTGCTAGGCGACTTCAACTACCCCTCCATTAACTGGGTAACCTACTCATGTACTGATACACTTGCCCAATGTTTCCTGGAGTTCATTAATACCAATGCCCTGGACCAGCTTGTTCTTACCCCCACTAGAGGTAGCAACATCCTTGACCTGGTTATTACTAACATGGGTGACTGTTGCTCTACACCAATAGTCATCTCCTCCCTGGTTAAATCCAACCACAAAGTAATCACCTTGGAAATCCACATCCCTCCCACCCCCCAGCAAAGGTAACCATCATGAAAAACTTCTCCAAAGGTAATTTTGGGATCCTAAAAACAGAGGCTGCTAACTTCATGGCACCCATGCAAATGGAGAATAGTTGCATGACTGCAGAATCATACACCAATGCACTGTACAAACACGTACACAAATGCATGGATCTCACCATACCCAATAGAACCAAGACACTCTCCTCCAAAAAAGGAAGCCAATCTGGTGATCCCCTGCCATAAACAAACTTTACAACAGAAGGAGGAAACTGATGCGTAATAAGGTGATGTTCCAAGACTGGAAAAACTCCCTTATCTGCCTCAACAAAAAGCTGAGATCCCTCATCAAGTCCTCTAAAGCTAGGTATGAAAACAGAATTGCAGCAGATAGTAAAGACAACCACAAGGCCTTCTATAGTTATGTAAAGAATCTCCATGGCAATACCCTGATTTGCTCTGAGCTACTGCACAATGGTACCTCCTATACCAAGCCAACAGATATTGCCAGTATACTGACCGACAGATTCAGTGCCACGTTTACCGCCCCAAAGGACCAATCACAGTACCAGTAGATTGAAAGGCACCCAGTATTACTGCTGCACAGGTTAAAACAGAACTGTCCAAGGCCAAGAATACAGCTTCTATGGGATCTGACAATATCCCTGGTTGTGTTCTACATGAACTACAGAGTGAACTGGCACCTCACCTGTGTGCTCTGTTCAATCACAGCCTCACATCAGGCTTTGTCCCTGCCGAATGGCACACTGCTACCATTATCTCTCTTCACAAAAGAAGAGTGACTACAGACCCTGGGAACTTTTGCCCCATTAGCCTGATGAGTATGATATGCAAAGCTATGGAATGCATCATCATGGATCTAATAAACAAGGATATAGGAAATCTTCAAACTCTGGATCCCACACAGTTTGGTTTTGTGAAGGGTAGATCATGCCTGCTCAACTTGGTTGACTTATATGAGTCAGTCACCAGAACTGTGGATGAAGGCAAGGTGGTTCATACAGCCTACCTTGATCTGGCCAAGGCATTAATACCATTCCCCACTCAGGAATCATAGAAAAACTCACTAAGCCTAGTATCAACCCCTATATCACTAGGTGGCTTGCAAACTGGCTCACAGAACCCACAGTGTGGAAGTAGCTGACTCCAAGTCAGACTGCCGATTAGTCACAAATGGAGTCCCACAGGGTTCGGTACTGGGTCCTCTCCTGTTTGGTATCTACTTCTCTGAAGTCCAGGCCAACACAAAGCGACTCTGGTTGACAAAGTTTGCAGATGATTGCAAGCTGGGAGCTATTATTAACTCCCCAAGTGATGTTGACATCCTACAGAATGGCCTCATGGTGACCAACTACTGGTGTCAGAACCATGGCCTTAAGCTCAATGCCAAAAAATGTGTCATCATCCCCTTTGGGAAAAACCCAGTTCCCATGAATTACCACATTGATGGAAGTCCACTGAACACAGAAGACATTATAAAAAAATCTGGGAACAGAGGTTGAGAGCAACCTCTCTTTTGATCACCACATTGCCACTGTGGTCAGAAAACCCTTCTATGTGGCACATCCCATTACTAAGGGTTTTGCATCCAAGAAGAAAGAGGTCATTGTCTCCCTCTACTCTTCCTTCATTAGGCCAAATCATTGAGAACAATGCCCCATCTGGCATGTGCCTCGCTAGACACCTGCAACAACTGGAGAGGCTGCAAAAGTACCTCACAAAGAGAATCCTAGGCCTTAAACACTTATTCTATATGGACAGACTCAAAAAACTCCAGCTATTCTCTGTCTCATATTGCCTACTTAGAGGCAATCTCTGCTTAACTTACCATGTCTGACCCAGCTCTGTTAGAAATGCTACATCTAAAGAAATCCCAATCCCTCCTCACCACATGCTCCAAAGACCTCATTACCACAATTAACAGAACATGCTGGAGGGACAGGTTCATAACGCAGAGATTGCTCATGCTGTGGAACAGACTTCCCCTCGCTGACCCTCTTCAAGAGAAATCTTGATGAGTGGATGGGAAACAGAAAATTCACCCTGGGAATAACACCAGTGTCTCTACTTGACAGAGGCCCTAAGGTCGGGTGGCACTATGCCAGGGTAATCATATGGCTAGGCTTGTAAAGGCCCCAGGGCCATTAGCCTAGTACATGTCTATGAACCTATGAGCCAGTACAAAAAAAAAAAAAAAAAAAAACAGAACCATAAAAGCTGCTCACTTGTTGTGAGGAATGAATCACACTATGTTCAAAGGCAGACTTACGTTGAAGTGATACTAATTTAAAAGATTATGAAGATGTTTTACCACTGCACAGGCACTGGTCAGGCTGTACTAGAAGTACATTAAACAATATTTAACACCTTATATAATCAGTGCCATAGAAGGGGCAAAGAGACTACCTGCCAGGTGCCAGTTTGTAGTGAAGCTAAATATTAAAATTAAGCTGTCAATTAAGCAATTGTGATCACTTAGTAGATGTTTTGTAAACTGGCTTTCAAACTATGGTACTTTTTAAAGGTACTTAAACTACCTTCAAAAAAAGACAGAGAAAGAGACAGAGAGAGAGACAGAGAGAGAGAGAGAGAGAGAGAGAGAGAGACTGAAAGGTAGGCAGTTTACAAGCTGTCCTTAAGTGAGCACAGTTGCAATTACTTAATTGACAGCTTGTAGACTGTCAAACTTGTTTTTTTTTAATTTTGTGTGGGAGGGTTGCCCAGAACACTTAATTCCCTGGATACTGGCCTGTTTCTATTAACTGATATTAGGTTGGCTTAGAGTATGTAGACAATGGTTACAGTAATACTGAAGGAAATAGGCAGTCTGAGATATGAAGACATCTAGCCACTATAGAGGTCTATAAAAGAGAAATGGGATATTTGAATTTGAGTTCACTGAGTTTTATAAGGGTGAAGAAGGAAATGGAGTTACAGACCAGTTCTATTTGTGTTTATTTATTTATTTTGACTGAGAGTTCCATCTGGGCAGATTCCATTTACATCTGAGACAGAGTGACAGCAGTTTCTGTCTTTTATGTGTTCATTTATTTGAACTGAACTGGGAGGATAGCACTGATCATTTCTGACTAATTTCAGTCTCAATCTTAGGTCAAAAACTGACCAGACATGCAAAATAGACAAGAATGCAATAACACATAAGTGACAGTAAAACAGTACAATGGTAGACTGATACTTTGGATACATAGCAAATCCAACGTATTAATTTATAATATGTACAAAATTTCAAAACATTTGAGAAATTAGAGTAAAATTTATTTCAGATGTGAAAAGGAGCTAAGGGTCTTAGTACCTGAGTTAGAGTGGAGAAGTGTTAAAGTAAAAGTAAGTAATGTGATATGAGTAGTAACAGGTACATTCTGCTTGCTTAACTAAATGTGATTCTATTTGAGATCAGAACTTAGAGTAAGTGGATGAGTATTTAAAATTTTCAGGAGGGGGAACTCCCACAAGTTTTGGCTCAAGAAAAGACAATGCATGGTCAGAGATATGTAGCTTGAAGTGTAGATTTGTGTTTTAGGGTCAGAGTGGTTCAAGTTTTAAAGGTTGTATGAATGGGTATGTGTTATTAGTTTAGAGGCTAAAGGAGGGAGAGTATGTTCTTCTTCTTCCGGCTGCTCCTGTTAGGGGTCGCCACAGCAGATCAACTGTTTCCATTTCTTCCTGTCCTCTGCATCTTGCTCTGTCACACCAACCACCTGCATGTCCTCTCTCACCACATCCATAAACCTTATCTTAGGCCTCCCTCTTTTCCTGTTACCTGGCAGCTTCAACCTTAGCATCTTTTTCCCAATATACTCTGCATCCCTCCTCAGCACATGTCCAAACCAACATAATCTTGCTTCTCTGGCTTTGTCTCCAAACCTTCCAACCTGGGCTGACCTTCTAATATACTTATTTCTAATCCTGTCCATCCTCGTCACACCCAGTACAAATCTTAACATCTTCAACTCTGCCACGTCAAGCTCTGACTCCTGCCTTTTTGTCAATGCCACTTTCTCCAACCCATATAACATAGCTGGTCTCATTACCCTCTTGTAGACCTTCCCTTTCACTTTTACTGGTACTCGTCTGTCACAAATCACTCCTGACACTCTTCTCCACCCACTCCATCCTGCCTGTACTCTCTTCTTCACCTCTCTTCCACACTCACCATTACTCTGAACTGTTGATCCCAAGTACTTAAACTCATCCACCTTCGCCACCTCTACTCCCTGCATCCTCACCATTCCTCTATCATCCCTCTCATTCACACACATATATTCTGTCTTAGTCCTGCTGACCTTCATTCCTCTTCTCTCTAGAGCATATCTCCACCTCTCCAGGGTCTCCTTCACCTGTTCACTACTCTCACTACAGATCACAATGTCATCTGCAAACATCATAGTCCACGGGGACTCCTGTCTGATCTTGGCTGTCAACCTGTCCATCACCATTACAAATAAGAAAGGGCTCAGAGCTTAACCTTGATGTAATCCCACCTCCACCTTAAACACATCTGTCACTCCCACCGCAGATCTCACCGCTGTCACACTACCCTCATACATATCCTGTACCACTCTCATGTAAGAATTTGAACAGTTGTGATCCTACAAATAGGTCTGCTGTTTGGTTAAGTGGGAGCCAGTTTGCATTTTTTATGTAATACAGTGGTGTTCATTTTTTGTGGAGTGTGCAATTAACCTACATATTTTGTTTTCTATTGTTTGAATGTTGTTTTAGTTTTTAGTAGAGGTTGCTGATATAACTGGAAGGCTGAATTCGAGTTGAGGGAGTAGGATTCCTTTCCCTTCTGCAGATCTAGTGGTGTGTGAGAGAAAATTAGATATATTTTATGCCCAGAAAAGCAGGGGATTATTTTTGACTGTCTTATCAAGATGTGGGTGGAAGTTGAGTGAAGTGTCTCACTCGGGGTTGATGTCAGATGATTTCATATGATCGAGACCATATGATTGAGTTTCTGAAAATTCAGACATAAAAACTCCACAAAAAACACAAAAATTTACATTTTTATGCATTTTTGTGTACTGTAACTGTAGTTGCAACTATCTGTTTAGTGGAGCTTTTCTCCCAGGGCCTCTACTGAAAATGGACATATATCCAGTTAGACTAGACTGGTCAACAAATGTAAAATAAAAATAAAATAAATAAAAATAAATAAAACATTTTCCACCCCTTGCAAATTATATATACCAACTCTGAGATCACTCTACAGTGAGGAAAAGGTAAATCTCCCAACCCTCACTGTACAGCAATCTCCATTCAAAAGCTTTGAGTTTTCAAAAACACGATCATATGGTCTTGATCATGTGAATTTCGAGTTCCTGAAAACTTGATCAGCTGATAAGAACCCCTCACCAGAAACTGAGACACTTAAAAGAGGAGATTGCTCAAAGGATGGTTGTTGTAATCATAGATTGTTAATTTTTTCCTGGATCTGCTGATATTTTGTTTAGTACCAAAAAGCATAGATTTAGTTTTGCATGTATTTAATGTGAATTTTTAATAGTAATCTGCACACTGAGGTGATTGAAGTCAGATTTTAGATCTTGCTGTAAAGTATTTGTATTTGACAACAAATACAACAGAAGTACAATTTCTATAAAGACAGAAATATGAATACATATAGGGGCATACAGGGATACAACAGTAATGAAACAAAAAACAACGTAAACAGGAAGTAAGCAACCGTTAAAAAAAATCATTATACTTCAAAAAACAAACATTGGTTCAAGCACAGAAAGAGTGAATCCTTTAGCTCACTGTTCCACATGTAAGCATTTTTGCAGCCCCTTGAAACTCCCAATATGGAGACTGTACCCCGAATACTTCTGCTACTTTTATCTACTAATTCTGAGATTACAGTAATTCATATTAGGGAGATAAAGTGAGAACCCACACCTTTTGCCTTAGTATGCATTGCATACTTTCCCATATTCCTGTGTAACAGTTCTTTATTCTTACTAAAAGAAATATAGTCCTCAGAATTTGAAGAGGCACCTGATCTGGATCTACAATTTAAGTAAAACCAGGGCAAAAGTACAGTATGTATACTATACAGTGAACACATATGTAAGTTAATGATATTTATAGATACAAAGCAGAGGAAAGATAGCAGTAAAGTTAATATTCTACTTGGTAAAAGGCATAAGTGCAAAGCATGCAAATATTTTGCAGTATACTGTACCTATATGTAGCATAGCAATGTATATATAGCATACCTTTCTCATTATAGCACCTGCTGTGAGCATTCATAAGCTGTATAGCTGTTGCTGTATATTGTTTCTTCTCTGAAATATTTAAACTACTTGGAGCTTTTCTTCCCAGGTCTTGATTGATAAAGGGTCTTGATATTCCAGTCAGACTTTCCCAGTAGGCTAATGAAAATAAATTTTTATTTATTTATTTGCATTTGTTGCCCGGGATAGTCCCCTGGGCCAAGTCAGCCCATTTTCAGTGGAGGCCCGGGAAGAAAAGCTTCACAAGAATAGTTACATTGCATTGCATTACATTTACATTGAATTACATTTACATATACGTAGGGTTACATTACATTACTATTAACAGAACAATATTCATTCTAATGTATTAGGTAACATTAGTAGAATAGGAAATCTTATTAATCATATTTAAATCATAACTGACAGAGAAAAGCTCATTAGGTATTCATGTAAACAAAAAAATATAACGAGGAGGGTAGGAACAAAACTGAAGGAGGTAGGAGCATGAGAGGGACATTCCCATTTGGAGGATAGATGTGAGAAGAGCTGAGTTTTGAAGTTATTATGGTTAGGTAAGTTGCGTAGATGAGGGGGGAGAGAGTTCCAAAGTTTGGCTATTGTGCAGAATAGTAGTAGTTGGCCTGGGGGATAAGAGGCTTTATGCACTTGAAGCAGATTTTGGTTCTTGGATCTTAGGGAGTGGGAGGGAGTGTAGGGTGTAAGAGCTTTGGTTAGGGATGGACAGTCTGATGGTTTGAAGATGAGCTTGTGAGTAGTGGGTAGTTGCAGATATCTAAGGTAGTTGGGGAGCTCTAGCCATTTGAAGGTGAGCAGTGAGTTGCAGTGGTGAGATGAACTTTTGGAGTTGGTAGCGAATTTGCAAATTTTGTGGTAGCAGGCTTCCAGTTTGGAGCTCAGGCCTAGTTGGAGGTTGGTAAATAAGGGAGCACCATACATAAGAGATGGGAGGAGGAAGGTTGTTGCAAGAGTTTGTCGGGTGGAGGGGCTGAGATAGCGATTGTGCCTGTATAGCAGACCAATCTTCTGATGAATTTTCTTGATAGCAGAGTATATGTGGGGGTCAAACTTTAGGCTTTCATCAATAATGATGCCTAGCAGTTTGGTTGAAGGGACTATTTCTAAAGGAGTTTTATTTTGGCTTGTAATGCAGAAATGGTTTCTGTCTAATGTGGAATTTCTAGTAGGGGTAAAGATCATTAGTTTAGTTTTGGTGGCATTTAGGGCAAGGTGATTGGCTTTCATCCAGGATTCAGTATTAGTAAAGGCAATTTGGGTTTTTATTAGTAGTTCAGAGGGGGAGGTGGCTGAGGAGATGATGGTGGAGTCATCTGCATATTTGATGATGGAGGCTTCAGGGATGGAGAGGTGGAAGTTGTTGATAAATATGTTAAAGAGCAGAGGGCCTAGAACTGAACCTTGGGGAACCCCGGTGGGTGTGTGTAGGAAAGGAGAGGTAGATTCTTTTCACTGGATGGCTTGTTGGCGGTTGGATAGGTAGCTGGTGAACCAGGCAATGGTAGAGGGAGAGAGATGTAAGGATGGGAGCTGGGATAAAAGTAAGGAGTGGGAGATGGTGTTGAATGCTTTTGAAAGGTCTAAAAATAGTGATGATACATATTTGCCTTTATCACATGCTAGGTTGATAGTCTCTAGAAAGGAAAGGAGGGCAGTGATGGTACTGTGGCCGGGGCGGAAGCCATGTTGGGTGTGGGAGAGACGTTTGTGCAGATGTAGATGTTGCATGATTTGTGCATGGATAGTTTTTTCTAGAATTTTTGAGAGAGGGGAGAGTATGGCTATAGGTCTAAAATTGGTTGTGTCAATGTTTTTACCACCTTTGTGAAGTGGATTGATGTATGCTTGGTGCCAGATGGTTTGGGCGTATGACTCCTGTATAGATCTGTTTATGAGAATAGATACAGGATAGGCGATGGTTTCAGCAGATTGTTTGAGGAAGGTGGGTGGTAGATTGTCTAGTGCATTACTACAAGGTTTTAGCTTGAGAAGAAGTTTTTTATTGTGTTTGTGGGGATGGGTTTGAGTGTAAAGGGGGATGAAGGAGGAGAGTCGCTGGAGGGGGGATGGGGCAGGAGGAGTGGTCAGGGAAGGAGGAGGATAGTTTTGCTATGCAATCTATGAAGAAATACTTGAAATTAGTGGCAGTTTGTAGATTGGTGAGAGTAGGGTCTGGGCATGGATTGCTTCTATTACCTGGATGGAGGACGGAGGAAATGGAGCTCCAAAATTTCTTTGGATTGGATGAGTGCATGGATTGAAGTTTGTTGTAGTAGCTTTTGTGGTCTTTGGTTATTAATTTTTTGGCTAAGTTCCTGAGTTGCTTAAATTCTAGGAGGGAGCTGGCGGTGTTTGTTTTTGGTATTGTTTCCATTTTCTATCACGTTGACGCATGATATTTTTAGTTTGATGAGATAGCCAGGGGCACGGATTTGATTTGATTCATTTGGATCTAATGGGGGGGGGCTGTTGATTTAGGATGGTTAGGAAAGTATTGTTAAAATAGGCTAATGCATCTTCAAGTGGGAGAGTTTTTAGGGGTGACCAGTCATTGTGCTTCGGGCATTCTGAGAATATCTCAGAGTTGAAAGAGGATAAGTTGCGGGTTTGGATAGATTGGTGTTTTTTTTGCTAGGGTGGAGGATGTGCAGTCAATGAAGGCAGGTAGGTGGTCGCTGAGAGGATCGAGTAGAAGACTGGCTTGTGAGGCAAGGTGGGGGTGGGTAGTGAGTATCCAGTCTATGATGGTACCAGAGGTTCCATCTTTGTTTGGACTGGTTGGAAGGTTTATGAGTTGGGTGAAGTTGTAGAGATTGATAGAATGGTATGGGGTGTCAGAGTTAAGGGAGGCCCAGTTAATATTTACATCACCAAGGATATAGGTTTCAAGTTTTATATTGAAGCTAAACCAGGATAGTATGTCTTCTTATGTTTTGGTATTGTTGCCTGGGGGGCTATAGATGGAGCAGATGCATAGAGATTTACAGTTGTTAATTCTTAAGTAGCCTATTGCTATTTTGGCATTGGAGAATGGGATGGGATTGGTGTATGGCGTTAGAGTATGGGTGGATGGGTAGATAATAGCCAGACTACCACCTTTTTTCTGGGTTCTATCATTGAGAAGGATTTTGTAGCCAGGAGGAAGGACTTCTTCATCAGTGATGGAGGGTTTAAGCCATGTCTCTGAAATGGCTGTAATATCAGGTTGGTTGTGAGCAAGCTAGGCATGCAGGTTGGGGATTTTATTTTTGAGGCTTTGCACATTGAAGGCGGTTAGTCGGATGGTTTTGGGTTTGAGGGATTTGTTGGGGCTGCTGCTTAAATGTCTGGTTGAGTTCGGTCCAGGGTTAGGGTGGATGTCGCCTGATAGAGAGAGGGAGATATTGAGGAAGAGGTGATGGAGGTGATGTAAATACATAAATAAACAAAAATACCTGACAGATTTGGCCTTGGAGTACAAAATGAAGCAGGACATAGACTAGCAGAATTCTGCCAAAGGTATTCACTGGTCATAGCAAACATCTTCTTTCAACAGCCTAAGAGATTGCTTTACATATGATTATCGCAAGATGGTGAATCCTGAAAGCATATTGAATGTAAAGTTTGCAAGCAGAGTCAAAAGAGTTGCATAATGTTAACAAAATCAAGGCCTTCAGCTGACTGTGACTCAGACCATCAGCTTCTTATTGCAAAGTATAGAACTGAATTAAAGAAAACAAAAAAAAAACATTTATGCTACTTTTAATGACTAATCCTGAGTTAAGGAAATTACTTGAAGCAACACCAAAGTTTAGCTTTAGGAATAATTTATCATTGAAAAGACAATTGTGCTATAGAAATCATGTATTCTGCCCATTAGGTCAAATAGAGTGGGTACATTTTGTTGTTGCTCATGCAAAGCATGTAAGTTTATTTGGACCTGTACACAATTTTCACATTCAATTAGTGGGTTAACTGTAGAGTTTGATTTTTATGCAGATTGCAAAAGTAGAGATTTGATTTATTATGCAAGCTGCATTTCTTGCAATGCTTTTTATATTGGGAAGACCAATTGCATTTTAAAGGAGAGAATTTTAGAGCATGTAAATGATATCAGAAAGAATAAGAACATTAGCGTGTTAGTGGCATATGTGCAAATATCTGTGACTCAACATACTTTTAAATTTCTAGTATTAGAAATGTTATCTGAGAGTTTAAAAGGCAGAAATTTCAGGAAGACAGTGGAGAAAAGTGAACTTAAGTGGATTTTGCTTTTGCAAGCACATGTCTGTCTGGGACTCAGTGAACATGTTACTTTAAAACCGATTCTTAAGTCCCGTTCCCTCAGGCACTGAAATGTTCATAGTACTATGTGTCACAGAGTGTGTATTAAATTCATTGTGCTGATTGGTTGATTGTTCATTTGTTACTTAGTAGGTCCTTATAATTTATATCTGGTATGATAAATTATTCAAGAGTGACGTATTACTTTTTTTTTCAAAGGCAATTGGCTTCTTGTTTTTAATTTTTTTATATGAGTTGCTTTTACAATGTATTTTTGTCATTCATGGTCTGAAGAAGCAGTGGGATACTGTGAAATTGCTTACCTGTCTTTATACTTGTTCATATTCATTTGTGTACACATTTATTAAAATTTTTAGAAAGGAAGGAGTCATGGTGGTCAGAATATTTATCTTTTTTCTGCATTTGTCTATGTTGGGTGTTCTAACCTTTATCCAGCTGCTCAACTTTTTTGTGTTTTTCTGTATATCTTTGAAATATTATTTTACGAGCGAAGTAAGACCCTGGACCCTTTCTTGCTATGTATTTATTTATTTCATTATTTATTTAAGTTTATTTACTGGGGTGGGGCAGTGATCACAGAGGAACAATTTCATACCAGCCAGATGGTACAGATTTACCAGATAAGTCAACAAAATAGTGCAATGAGAAGTTCATAATAAAAAACAGTAATATAAGTATATATATATATATATATATATATATATATATATATATATATATACATAGTGAAAAATACAGATATTATAATTAAAAATTTGTTGCTAATATGACATTGTGATATTAAATTATTGACAATATGCATAATATATTGAAGCCAGCAGATGAGAAGGGCTGTCGTAGCTGAAAGTAGAACCATATTGTGAGGAAATCAGGTGATGTGGTGAGGACTGAAACTTTTATACCTGCTCTGTGTAATGAGATAAGTTTTCAGTTGTGACCTAAAGTTAGATTATTTTGCAAAGTCTTTCATACAGTTTGGTAAAGATGTCAAAGTCTGGCTGTTAAGGCAGAAGATTGGTTAGTACATTATAACTTTGCCCTAGGAGTTTGGAGTATACGCCCAGATGGAGAGATAATTTTCTCTGTGGTCACCTTTATTGAGAGAAAAAGCAAATGTGTAGTTTTGCACAAAAATCAAGTATTTGCCATTGTCATTTTCCTTAGTAACATTAGAGAAACTAAAAATTTTCAAAATACAGTACTAGAATTTGTCTGATTTGAGCATGTCCGTTTCACCAGAAAAAAATGATCCCTCATTTGACAGGCAGTTAAATCTCATATGTATATATAGGAACATCAAGAGGCAAAAGTATAAGACATCAAGTACTTTTAACAGAGATAAAAATGTATAATTAAAAATAAATAAATGTATAAATAAACAATGAAGCATGATGTTATTGAAGATAAGGGAAATGAAGAAATTAACTTTTGATTGACTTAATTTAATTAACTAACTCGTATTATTCCAGGAAGGTCAAAGTTTAAGGAAATCCTGGTTTATTGTGTAACAGGAACATAGGTAGTGCTCCTGAGTCCAAGAAAATGCTTGGAAGCAATATGAGCATATTTGCACACTTACAGAACATAGTTAAAAGTCTAACATAAGTTACCAGGAAAACTAATAAATCAGCAGGAAATAACCATGAGAGAATACAGGTAATATGTCTGTGTAACTACATTCATCTGCTATGAGACCATGGTCAGGCTGTCTGTAAGACATCTTGAACATACCACATTATGGATTGTATGATTATGCAAAATTACAGTTTGTGTTTCTTAAAGTGTACAAGAAATACTACGATATCCAGTGACAGGAAGATGAGCGTAGGAAGTTGCATGAAGGTGTCAAAAGGTATAGGTGTGATTAAGGTACTGTGTTGTATTAAGATAGGGGTAGTAAAGTCAATCAGTATATGAGAAAATGGAAGAAATAAAGTAGAATAGCCAGTTATCATGGCTGAAGGACTGAGGGATGCTAAAAGAGGCTAGACAATGATAAGATAAATTGAATATAATGTGCACTGTAGTGACTAGGTAAATTAAGAGAGGCCTATTTGCAAGGCAAGGAAAGAATCTAAGAATGAACTAGCTGAGAAAGTGGTTATAACTTGGCATAAATATTTTTTATGCATACTCAGGAGCACAGGGGAAATTGCCTTGAGACTGGGGTCTCTTGGATGTATGTAGAAAATTACATGAGAAACCTTAGGAGAAGGAAACATGCTAAAGATGTTCAATAGCTATGCTATTAATAAACAGGGGTTGGGAGGATGGCCTAATGGTTAAGGTGTTTGCCTTACAAACGCAAGGTGCAGGGATTGAGTCTCACAAGGGATAATTGGCTAGGCTTAAAATAGCTCGCAAGGGCCGTTAGCCTAGTACTAATCTATGAACCTATGAACCTACAGTTGTAATCAAGTAACAAAGTATGGTTAAGGAAGAGCGGAATAAGTGGAATTTAAGAAGGTACAATGACAGAGCAGCAGGAAAAGGAGAACAGGAAGATGAATGATGAAGCAGATTAACAGTCCCATAAGCTATGTGAAGAACCACTAAGACCACTGAGATGGCATCTGGAAAGGATTTTGTTTTTTTCTTGATTCAAGGGTGGTGCCAGAGGACTGTAACATGGCTCCTGTGGCACCATTGTTAAAAGGATAGAATACAAAATAGCAAACAAGTAACACCAAGCTACCTAACCTCAGTTCTGTAGAGCAATTGGACTCCAGAGTAACTAAGATGTTACACAGTGACTGAAGCAAAACCCTGTACTGCATTGAACAGGCTTGTACCAGGAGGTAGCAGCTTATGTGTGATTCTGTTGTAATTATATAATAAATGGTCATTACTATCCAATAAATATGTACACTTATTGAATAGCTCTATTGTTGTGTCCATTGTTAATTCATCATATACCAACAGAAAGAAATCCAACCATTTTCTGTTTGGATATGCAGGATACGTCCTAATAGATGAGGCTTCAATAATATTTATGAATACATGAAAACAAGATAGCACTAACTTGGGAAACAGATTTGTAATAGAATTCCAATACACCAGACTGCAAAAAAAAAAAAAATAGTGTCCTAAATTCAATAAAGCTTACATGGAGCTAATCTCCATGTAAGCACAGTGTCACGTCTTGAACATGGAGTTTGGAGACTTTGCGATCCAGGAAACACTGTTGAGGGCCTGCACAAGCCTCCCAGCACTGTTCAACCAAGGAGGCGATTGTGGAGTGTAAATCACCTCATTTGTTTGTGTAAACCATGCAAATGAGGTGATTTACCAATCTAGGAAGCAGACAGGCATCTGTGTAGGAGCTGTGGCTGCATAACAAATGTATGTGGGAACTGTTCATGTTCAAGACTACAAAATAAAAAAATGGGGCAATAACAACTTAAACCAAAGCATGTATTAGTTGCATCAGGCAGGCCAATGGCCAAAACTATGGCCATTGGTATGTAAAACTGATGCAAGATACGAAAAATCAAATGTTAATTTATGTGCACATGTGCTATGTGCAAGAGTAGCTCAATGGCGCCCAAGCATGGGATTTGACAAAATATAAAATTAAAAGATTAAAAGGGGATTATTTAAGCTACAAATACATTTCCCATTATACTGGCCATCATTCATACTCATACAATGGCAGGTAACAGTGGTTGCTAAGGACATAGGCTCTCGTGTAGTGCTGTAACTAGGGTATAGGTAATAAGGTATAGTCAAATTAGCTACGTTTGCTGAATAACAAAACGGGCCACCATGTCTGCAGGTACCTAACTGCATAAGAGCTATAATGTGGTGGTATAGGCAGAAGACGCAGCTGACATGAAAAGGGGGTGTGTCATGCTTGGTGTAAACACATTGGAGCTTACAAGTCCCGACAAACGGAGTACTAAAAGTGGGGCAAAAGGCCAGAAATAGGGATTGTTTTTAAATATTGCTCTTACAAACATAGAAAGCTGACAGAATGACAGGTTTTGATTGATATATATATATATATATATATATATATATATATATATATATATTTAAAATGCTTGTAATTTTTCCCACTGTATCATGAAAGAGCTATATAAAAATGTATAACTGAAAAGTTGGGCAGTTCTGTTAGCTTAGCGGTTAGAGTTCTGGCTTTGCATGCAGAAGGTCACAGTTTGAATACCAAGACAGGCCATTCAGCTTTTATATGGAAAAGAATTGTTAAATAATTTTATTTTATTTAATGATGTAGTAATTGATATTTTCTAAACAGGGTAGTGTAGCTGATCTAAATTTCCAGTGTCAGTAGATATATGATGTGAACTCACCCATGCAAACACAAGTGTCCCATACAGTACAGTCACACCCTGAGGTAATGTAATCAAAGCACATAAGGGACGTCATATAATGTAAAACATATACACTTAATAATATGTCACTAATGAGTAATTAATGTCCAATTAATACATTTATTTAAATGAAAACTGAGCAATGCTTAGCAGTGCTTAGCTCTACTTAGCCGGTTTGAGTATTGTTTAGAAGTTTAATTCTAAGCAGCATTCAGCCCAGCTAAGTGGATTTGTGCACCGCTAAGCACTGCCCAGCATTTCTGAAACCAGCTAAGCAAGGGGTGTGTCTGAGGCTGCTTAGCTATGCTTGGCTGGTTTCAGAAATGCTGAGCATGTTCGTGTCCATGGGAGGGCCCTTTCTACTCAACAATGTTCACACTAGCTGCAACCATTTTAAAGGCTTAAAACTGGAGGAAACAGAAAAAAAAGGGAAATATCAAACACAAGGCAGTCAACTATAAATGACTAATAAGGCCTCTGCCACTCACAGTGGCCCATTCAAACACCTCAGTAATGTAGCTGGCAGGTGGAATGTATCATAGTCAGCCAATCACACAGAAAGCATCTGTAGCACACCAATATATACTATGCAAACACCCTTCAGTCTGTTTTTTCCCACAAACTCTGCACCACTGGAGTACACACTTGGGAATTTTAACTGACAAAATTATAGGAGCTGCTACTGCTTTGCTACATCTCTACATGCTGCAGACTGAGGGCAGTGATGACGATGCTGACAACCTGCCCATACTGAGGAGGAGAAGAGTGTTCAGACTCAGGGAAACTTTTCAGGGGCTACGTGAGCTGGAGATAATAGAGCACTACAGGGTGGACAGGGGCATACTTCAGCAACTCACCGAGTTCTGCCACCCTCATCTCAGACCCAGAGTAATAGAGGGGAACCCATCCCAGTGGAAACAAAGGTATGTGTATCCTTAAGAATACTAGCTACACGTACTTTCCAAAGACCTACTAGGGACATCATGTAAGTCTCACAGGCATCTGCATACAGGGTACTCCATCAGTTCCTGGATGTCATGCTAAGACATGCCAGTGAGCATATTTATTTCCCAAACACCCTTGAGGAGAGGACCAGCAATATGCATCTTTTCCACCATGTAGCAAACTACCCAGAGGTACTGGGTGCCATAGACTGCACCCATGTCCACATCAAAGCACCAATTGATAAAAATGGTGGAGTCTATGTCACCCACAAGGGCTATCACTCCATCAAATGCCAGGTCATGTGCAATGCCCAGGGCATTATCATCAATGTGTGTGCTGGCAGCCCTGGCAGTTATCACAACTCCCACATCTGGCATGCTTCACAGCTCTACCAGGCATTTGCCAGGGGGGACATCCCATATTGCCATCTTGTGGGGGATGCTGGCTACGCACTAGAACTGTGGATGATGATACCAATCAGAAGTGCACACACACACACACACACACACACACACACACACACACACACACACACACACACACACACACACACACACACACACACACTGAAGAATGCCAAAATGAGGCACACACACTAACTATGAACATTGTAAAGCATGTGTTTGGGATGCTCATGTCACGATCCCACCGCCTTGACATATCAGATGGATCCCTGCAGTACTTTCCAGCCACATGTGTACATATGTTCATAGTATGGGCCATGCTACACAATATGATGCTGCAGAAACAGCTGCAGCAGGAAACTCACAGGGAAGGGACATACAGCCCCCCACCAGTGCCAAAGTCACCACAGGCACAGGGGGACTCAGAAGAGGAACCCCCTCAGCCTGTCCCTGTAGGCAGATGTAAGCATGCCTGGTACACACTGGCCTTGACAAAGAGGCAAAGCATGGTACATACACTGATACCCTCAGGACACAGGGACTGACACCTCTCTCCAACTCACAAATACAGTAGAAAGGATGCCACACACATCACACTACCTATACCTTACCATATATAAGCTGTGTACTTTATGCATCTGACAGAGGCAGCCCTGAAGCACTGCCCTTGCAACTACTGCTGCCACAAGGTAAGCCACCCTTCTTAACAATAAATGAATTGCATAGTACACTGTGGTAGCATATGCATGGTATTGCTGCATGTATGCATGGGAATGGAGTGGGTTACTGAGATAGTAGCAGACAATAGGCAGCTATGTGGAACAACAGGCACACACTGAGAGGTTCTCCCCACCACACAATATGCAGTAGGCCCTGTGCCAGAAAAATCCCCTGCACTATGTGCGGGACTTACAAACAGCAAGGTCATAAAACAAATGCATGGATGTCAATGTTGGAGTCCAGTACATAGGTCCAAACCTCCAAAAGCAGGAAAGCTATACAACGTCATTAAGAAATGTGTGGCAAAGGCTCAAAAACAGGTACATGGCACAACGATTGCTCTTACAAGCATTGAACGTTGATGCAATAACAGCTGTTGCAGTAGCATGACTTCTCTGTAGTGCAGGCAAGAAGTCTGAAACCCAAATGGCTGTCATAACATTCTAACTACAGTCTTAAATTATTTCACTAATATTTGCTACACAACCGCATGTGTAATGAAAAATGGAACCAAAATATGAGCCAAACATCTGGAAGTCAGTGAAGATGTGTACAGTTGAGGAGTATGACCCCCAACACACCCGTGTTCACAAAGAACTGCAGTAACATGTATTATAAAACACAAAAACAGTTCTTAAAAAATGAACCACTATATCCCAGTAATTCCACTTCTCCAGGTTTTTTTAATTGAATCCGTTTATTCAGCAAATTCAAGTCTGAATAAACAACAGCGATCTTCATGCAAAATCCAATAAAAACTGCAACAAATTGATACAGTTCAAATGTAGCTAAAATAGCAACTTTTTGTAACACGAAAACAGCAACACTGTAACCTTGTAGCGCCTCGACCAAATAGCCTTTACAGTGTAACTAAACTACACATAACATGCACTTTTATATTGTAAGCATTAATTAATCAATTACATATGCATCTAAAAACACTTGTCAATTTCATTAACTGATTAATATACTAAATTCCTACTTTTAACTATCAAACACATAAATTAATACATCACTAAATAAAACTTTTCCAGTTGCATTCCCTGTTAAGTCCTATGGGTTGCAGTGTATTATATTTAAGAATTATAATAGATTTGTTCTTTCTTAAAAGATACTTCATCCTATTCTCACTAATATATTTAGAATTAATTTGTTCTAAAATAGTAGCTTTAAAATTTAAAGGTACCCCTCCATGTTTTTATCACAATTTTCTGCCAAAGGGCTAACTATTTTATGATTTTTCATATCTCTGACATGTTCTTTAATTCTTTCAGACTTCTTTTGGTTTCTCCTACATAAAATTTATTACACTCAAATTTTATAGTATAAATTACCCCCACACTTTTACATGTGCAACATCCTTTTGTTTCAAACTTTTTAGCATTTATTTCTTCAAAAGTATTAGTTATGTAATGACAAATAGAACATTTACCACAGGCTTTAGTGCCTATATTCAAACTCACTATGATTTCCCTTGTTTTTTTATAAACACTATGCACCAAAAAATCCTTAAGGCTTCTGTCTTTTAGATAGGAAAATTTAAGTTGTACATCTATAAGTGAAGGCACTTCCCTCCTTACAATGTTCCAAAAACCTGTAAGCAGTTTTTGTAATTTATCCAAAAAATAGTGTGTTTGGACACAAAAACTATTATTTGTTGTGAATCCCATCCCTTATTAATATTAGTACATAACTTATGCATATATTTACTTTCCGGATTTCTTGCTCTGTGCCCAAACACTTTATTATAACTTTCTTTAACTATTAGTTCAGAATAACCTCTCTCTGTAAAAATATTACTTACTTTGGAAGCCTCTATCTTGGCATCTTCCAAATCACTACATAGTCTTTTAATTCTTAGAATTTCTCCATATGGTAGAGCTTCTGCTGTATGTGCGGGATGACAACTATTCACATAAAACATGTGACTAGGCTTATCGAATTTTCTATATATTTGTGTTCTTATCTGTCCATCTATCATCCCTTCTAATGTTAAAGCCAAGTAATTAACTCTATTACCTTCTTGCAAACCATCATATTTAATTAGGAATCTACTATTATTCAAATATTCAAAAAAAGTATTTACTTCATTTTTCCCACCTTTACAAATGAACATAAGATCATTTATGTATCTAAAATAATTCACGACATATTTCTCATAAAATAAACTTCTGCAAATATGACTGTATTCAACTAAACCCATAAAAAGGTTTGCATACATGGAGGCAAAAGCTGCCCCCATTGCCGTTCCTTGTAACTGTTGATATAATTGAACATTGAATTCAAAGATATTGTTGACCTTGCAGAAATGTACTAGTTCCTTAATGTACTGAGTTTTAGGGCTATCCCCCATAAAATAGCTTAATGCCTCCAGCCTAAATGATGTTGTATACTGGTATACAAACTGGTCATGACTATTACCAGAAAGTACATGTCTGATTGCCAGGATACCTGTTTCAATTTCTCTAGTAAATCAAAATAATCATTAATATACACTGGCAATTTAACCACTTTTTAAATTAAACATTCATGCAGAAAACAGCCCAAATTATGTGTGAAATAACCAGTAGCTGACACTATTGGTCGTCTTGGGGGGTGAGTAATATTTTTGTGTACTTTAGGAACACACTAAAATCTAGTCAATAATGTTTTCTTTACTGGTAAATTTTTCATTAACATCTGTTTTAGAGAAATAATTTAAACGCATTCCCTTATATAATAATCACTCATAATCATTAATTGCCTGTAGATATTTCACTTCTTGCACTAAGCAATATACATTTGTGTTATTTAAGTGTTCCATACACATCTCATAGTAGTCTTGGTTATTCATGACTACTTGCTTTCCCCCTTTATCTGAAGGTTTAAAAAACAGATGTTCATTTTCACTTAATTGCTTCAAACTCAACCATTCCTGCTTGGTCATGTTTTACATTCTGTCTATCTTATTAAATGCAACCAGTTCTTTATTTAGTGTTACATTAACAGCTGTATTAAATTGTAAAATATTTTCATTTTTACAAAGTGGCATAAACGTGCTATTAACTTTGATACTAGTCGTATCTAATTTACTATATGCATTTGTTTCTATTTCTGATTCACAAGAATAAAAGCTGTCATCAGATTTTGAATCACTAATTTCATTCAAGTCATTGTTATCAGCTTTTTTACTTCAAAAAATGTTCCTTGAAATGCATTTTGCGAACAAATTTAAAAATCTCACTTTTCAATTCATACAGTCTAGTTATCACCGTTGGAATGACTTTCAAACCCTTATTCAAAACAGACATTTCACATTCATTCAATACATACCCTGACAAGTTTAGAGCATAAGGGTTTAGATTTATAGTCTGTACTTGACTAGTATGTCCATTTACCACGCTTACTGTATGGTCCATAATTTTGTTCTCTATTCCCCCCTTGTCCAAACCATGTCCTCTTCTAGTTCACCCCTTTGTTTCCTGCTGGCTCCTGAAATGTTCTCTGAAAGGATTCCCCTTGTTGTGGAGCTAGTAAACATGGGAACTGTTCTTCCTCTTGCTCGTCCGCTGAGGAAGCCACACTTTTTGCCGATGTATAGAAGCTGGATTGCTGCTCCTTTACTTCCTGTTCTCTTTGAAACCTGACATGATGACGTATGGACTGTTGATTGGTTGTTGTTGTGTCTTTCAGCTTTTCCTGGTTAGGGGTCGCCACAGCTTAACTCTGGTCTGCTAATGATTGGTAGTTGATTTTTACGTGCCGAGTTACCAGCCCTGATGCACAACCTTCAACGAAGGTACGCCCATTCACGCATGTCTCCATGCAGAAGATGCTCTAGCTGAGAATCAAACTGGACTGTTGAATGGTAAAAAGCAAAAATGCTTTCTTCCCATCATACTCTCACAAGTCTCTCTGTAATTTGTATTTTTTACGGTTGAAAAGTTCTTTCTAATAGGAAGGTTGTCTATCATTAATACTATTCAGAAATGATTCAATTGCAGCATTAGAAGTTTGTTTCACCACCTCAACACACAATTTTTTGGTCTCTGCTTTAAGCATATTCCTTTTAAGCATGTCCCTTTCAATAAGGATAGCAACCCACTCACTGCTGCACTTATGAGATGCCGCTATCCACCGATCATGGAAGAAGCGGTCCTGCTCATCTGTGAGTTGGAAAGGAGTTGATGGACTTTTAACAGCTCTGAGACCTCTTGGTGTAATTTGCAGTTCTTGATAACACTGTAAACTATGAATGTTATAGAATACTGATGTTTCCTTGTAAACTAAATTCTCTATCTGAGTGCATAATTCTTGCATCACCGGCAAGGTAGACACTTCTGCCCTTTTCCCAAATAGGGCAAATAAGTTTACATTCATATCTGATCTAGTCTTATCCCATTTATTCAGGATATTAGACTGCAATTCCAAAACTTGAATTGCAGGGATATTCGCATTGTCGTGTTCAGCATTAATTGTAATTTTAGTATCTTGTATTGAATTCTCACCTTCCAGGTATGATAAGTCCATACCCGCTTCTTTAAAAATGCGGGGTATGGAGATGAATGATATTATAAACCACAAAAACAGTTGCTAAAAAACAAACCACTATATCCCAGTAATTCCACTTCTCCAGGTTTGTTTAATTGAATCCATTTATTCAGCATATCCAAGTCTGAATAAACAGTAGCAATCTTGATACAAAATCCAATAAAAACAGCAACAAATTGACACAATTCAAATGTAGCTAAAATAGCAACTTTTTGTAACACGAAAACAGCAACACTGTAACCTCATAGCCCCTTGGCCAAATAGCCTTTACAGAGTAACTAAACTATACATAACATGCACTTTTATATTGTAAACATTAATTAATCAATTACATACTCATATTATTTCACTAATATTTGCTACACAACCACATGCGTAATGAAAAATGGAACCAGAATATGAGTTAAACATCTGGAAGTCAGTGAAGATGTGTACAGTTGAGCAGTAACCCCCCCCCCAACACACCTGTGTTCACATAGAACTGCAGTAACATGTATGTTTGTAAGGTAATAGCAGCAAACCACACATTCACAGGCCTGTCACAATCAACTTGATACCTTGTTCCAGTTCTACAATATACAGGGGTCAATGTGCGCTGTATATTTGTGGTTAATAGTGTCAGGAAGTACACAGCACTTACTGGTGGCTGTTGTGAACTACTAGTCTAACTATGGGACTGTGGTTTCAGGGTCCATGGTTCCAGACTGCCTGTGGCAACAAATCTGCATGTCAGCTACACCTACAGTACAAGTTATATAGACTGTCCAGAAGAAATATATGTTACTGCAGGAAAGCTGGATGGTAGAGGGACAGGGGGCCACACATATAGATAGTACACAGCTCTGAGTAACGTACATGGTGCCTAGTAAAATAGCAGGGTGGGACAGGTCAGTGTACTGCCAGAATATAAAGGCTGTCATGTTACTGTGTCAGTACTGACAGCAAGTCAGTGGGCACCATCCATACCCTTGGAATTACAGGGATTCACAGAATGTCCATACCTATGCCTTCTGTATCTGTTCTGCTTGTCATAACTTTGCATTTGCCTGGCAAACTATCTGTAAACAAAATTGGTTGTTGTGAAAACATCAATGACAGACAGTTGAGATGCAGACATTATACCCATAAGAAAAGCAAAGATAACACAAAAACCTTCTACCAACTGTCTACTTTTGGATCAGAAATATTAAGACCCTTGTCCCCATGTCTGGACTTGTGTACAACTGCCAGTTATGTGCCTGTCCAGATGTGTGTCTGTAAGAGTTTGACAGCTATGGCCAACATGTAGCCTTATATTAACAGTGCAACACAAACCTTCTGAGGACCACAGCAGATGTATGGGGCACAATGATGGGCAACCTGCTAAACAGGTACAGTCAGAGTTGTGAAGTCCATAACCCCTTGCATGATGTTATGACTTCTACTCCAGTCAAACCATAACTACAAACGCATAACAGCAGCAAGTGTGGACAAAGCCTGTGACTGCAGTACACAAAGACCAAGAGACACATATAAGGGGGACGGGAAACAATGGCCACACAAACGTAGACTGTCCACACTAGAACAATTTGTGGAATACCATAGGTTTCTTGCACTTTATGGAGTCAGTAAATAAATGTCTGTCAGCGGTTCCTCAAATTAATCTAGACCAATCTACCACTGACATACCAGGAAATCACAGTACTATGTAGAATATACCACACTTATTATTAAAACCTTTGCTTAGTCCAATGCACTCTGTACCCACCCCAGGATATGACTCACTTAATAAGGATAGCACACAGCCAGGAGATCCCTCAGCCACTATATCACTGAGTTTTTGGACTGTTTACACGGGTTCATCAGCCAATCAGCTATAGCACACAAAAGCCTGGACCGGAGACCATGTAGCTCTGGACTGGACTACCACTGATAGTACTGAAGATCATACTGGGCATGCTTCTACACTTAGACAATTTCACCCCATGTCTGAATACACATCCCACTATAGAACTGTGTTATCCATATATGCCTTTGTATACAGACAGCTTTGTATATGTTATCTGTCTCTCCCCACCCCATCACACAGGATTACCCTCATCTATCTGTACATGGCACATATAAGATATATCTGCATCTGTAGAGTGTCAAATACATACATATATATAGGTAACATATGCATATATATATATATATATATATATATATATATATATATATATATATATATATATAATATGAACAGGCAGAGATAGGGAGAGAGATAGACAGAGAGAGAGAAAGAGAAAGAAAGAGGCAGTGTGTGTGTGTGTGTGTGTGTATGTGTATGTGAGAGAGAGAGAGAGAGAGAGAGAGAGAGAGAGAGAGAGACACCCTGAAAGCCATAGAGTGATGTACTGGTGGAGACATTTGCGCAATAATTGCAAGCAGTGGCATGTGCAAATATATTGATGAGCTCTATTGTGTAATAGTAGTGATGTATGGGTTGTAATCTTACATCACCCACCTTGTGTGTGTTTCTGTATCATTTACACTTACATCTGTGTACACACACCAAACTAGCCTATGTCTGTGTAATGGTCACCCATTTAATGGCCCTGATACCAGTGTCCTCCACAATAGTGGCCTTTCTGTTAGCGGCTACTAATGTCATCCACCCCAACAGCAGTGGCAGACACTCTTCAAATGCATAAGGCTCGTGGGGCATGAGATAAGCACGTAGCAGCATAGTACATACAACTAGATAGATAGGGGTTCTAATTTTGGTACTGGCAACTGTGTGTATGTGTGTATGTGTCTGCATCTGAGTCTCTGTGTTTGTTTGTAGGTTGTACCATTTTGAGGCCTGTTCCACCCAGTAAATGCCACTATTGCCCTACTTTACAAGTGCTGTTGATGTCATTCACCTTAGAAGCACCTTTGGACACTCCTCAGCCATCTAAGCTTCGTGGTGCTTGCAGTAAGTACGTAGCACTATAGTGCATGCAATTAGATAATTAAAGGTTTGAATCTCGGTACTGTCAACTGAGTGCATATGTGTGTGTGTTTGTAGGTTATACCATTCTGAGGCCTGTTCCACACAGTAAATACCACCATTCCCCAACTTTACAAGGGCTGCTGATGTCATTCACCTTAGAAGCACCTTTGGACACTATTCAGCTATTTAAGCTTTGTGGCGCTTGTGATAAATACATAGCACTATAATACACACAACTAGATAGGTAGAGGTTTTAATCTCGGTACTGGCACATGTGTGTTTGTAGGTTAAACCATTTTGAGGTCTGTTCTACCCAGTAAACCCCACCATTGCCCTACTTTACAAGGGCTGCTGATGTCATTCACCTTAGAAGCACCTCTGGACACTCTTCAGCCATCTAAGCTTCACAGCACTTGCTATAAGTATATAGTACATACAACTAGATAGGTAGGGGGATGTTCTTCGTGTTTCACTGTTGCAGTCATTACATTAGGGTAATCTGTTGGCAGATTGCCCTCAGTCGACCTGAATAACAAAGTCTTGGGTCCTGTGTCAGTTGCTGTCTCCTTTTCCATGATGTCAGGTCATCAGGGGTATAAAACATGCATCCAACACCATTTTATTCAGTCTTTCTTGCTGTATGGTGCCCGAAACAGAAGCAGTTCACAAGTGCCGGTCGGCTGACACCTGAAATTTTCGCATTTGAGTTTCAGAACTGAAGTCTTCAAGCTAAAGCTAAGTACCCCATTGGGGAAACTTTTTCTTGCTCCTTATTGATGTCAGTAAAAGTTAATAATTATATCACTTGTGGGAAGTAAATACCTCATAAGGATTTTCATTTGTACTGTATTCCTTGCCTAGGCCCAGATCACAATGTGCCTTGCTGTCGGTTTTGTGCTAGATTTAACCAACGCACTATTAAGTGTCGGTATATTTTTGCTTCTAAATATTTTGGATCAAGATTTAATTATCCTGAAATGTCATCAGTTAGCAATCCGACTACCGGAGTTCACAAAAAACGCAAAGGAAAAGACAGAGACAGACCGTCGAGGTCCAAAACTGACGACAAAGCTTCTCCTAAGCCGGTTCATCGGTACTCAGTGAGGCGCTTTCGCAGACCCTGATACCCGCTATGTTTGAGTCATAGGACTCTACCGAGACCCATTCAGAGTCTGGTATGCCGCGGGATTCTCAGAGTATTGAACCTGGGGATGTCTCTCCCTTGGATGGGTCCGGAGCAGCTGAGCAGGCACTGGCTTTTGAGGGTGTTTTCAGGCCTCAACATTTTTATAGTAAACCAACACCAGCTTCAAAAACAAGGTCAAAAACAGCTTCTATGTCTAAAACACTGACGCATGAGCCACGTGCTCAGGCCCCTATGCCTAAAAAACAGATGATCAAAATGGCTGAGGATTTAGTTACCTTGATCAGGGGTTCCCAACCCCCCCTGCTAAGAGGCCTAGGCAAGGCACTGATTATGAATCTTCAGATCAGGTTTCCATTACTTCTGATTCCTCTTCTGATCAGGAATTTTCTATTCCACTCTATGAGGATTCTAATGCAGAGGAATCCATCTCATCTGCATCTCCTCCTAAGGATTACTCTTTCGGAGAGACTTTGCATACTTTAAGGGAACATTTTCACTGGGAGAGTCAGGACTTCTCTGAATCAAAAAAGAGACTTAGGGATTTCCTTCTTCTTCCTCAGCATAGGCTTTTGGCAATACCTCCTGTATTAGACATTGTTGATGTGTTTTTGGAATCAAGCATGGCTCCTGATTCCCTGCCTCCAGCTCCTAGTAAGCCAGACAGATATTACAGGGTTCCTGACTCCCACAAATCTCTATTCAAAAATCCTGCTGCTGATCCTGAGACTATTTCTCAGGGTCCCAAGGGTGTAAAGGCCTCAACAGCCAAAAATCCTACCCCCTCTAACAGAGATTTCAGGGCACTGGATAGATGGGGAAAGAAGGTTTATACGTCTGCAACTTTGGCAATCAGGGCTTTAAACTGCCAGTTTCATATGCTTAAATATCAACAGCATGTTATGGGCTTACTGAAACAGAAAATGATGTTGATTTCTGATTGTGTGGAAAATAAAGAGTTACAGGAATTATTGCATTCAGCAGAACAGGTTGGAAAGCATACTTTGCAATGTGGTTTTGATTCTTTGGAGGCCTCTTGTAGGGCTGCCGTTACTGGATCTGTGATTAGAAGGCATGCCTGGCTCAAGGAGCAAAATCTGCCTCATCATGTTAAAGCTAAATTGTTGGATGCCCCTTTGCAGCATGATACTCTGTTTGGTAATAAGGCAGAAGAGGTTTTAAAGAAAATGGAAGACAAAGCTAAATCTATGAAAACTGTAAAAGATTTCTTGCAAGTGCAGCCACCCAGGTTCAATAGACACTGGCTTACTAAAAACTGGTCCTTTCCTGTGTCCAACAGAGCCACTCAAGGCAAATCCAGGTACTCAAAAGGCTCCAGATACCAATCACAGGGTTCTTACGGTTAAAGCAATGGGGTGCCTCCACCTCCAAAACTGGTGGGAACAAAGCACAACCCAACAGTAAGCAGTCTCAATGACTTTCCTCTACCATCACCAAGCACTTACCTTTTGGCAGCCCCCTTGGGGGGAATACTAGCACTTCATGCTCAAAATTGGCATTTAATTACCCAGGACAAGTGGGTATTACACATAGTATCCCAGGGGTACAGATTTCATTTCCATACTTTGCCAATTCCAAGTGGGCAGAGGCCCAGAAACAAGTCATGTCCCTCATGGATATGGGGACTATTCAACCAGTGCCAGAAAAGGAAAAAGGACAAGGTTTTTATTCAAGACTTTTCCTGGTACCCAGAAAAGACAATTTATGGTGTCCAATACTGGACTTATTGATTTTGAACACATTCCTGGACATTCAAAAATTCAAAATGCTGACTTTACAACAGCTACAGCCTATGCTAGGCAGGAATGCTTGGTTGGTAACTCTAGACTTAAAAGAGGCATACCTGCATATCCCAATACGGGAATCTTCCAGAAGATACCTCCGCTTCAAAGCATTTTTTTTGCATTATCAATTCTCTGCACTGCCCTTTGGCTTATCTACTGCACTCAGGGGCTTTACAAAGTGCCTGGCACCAGTAATTGCATTCTGCAGACAAAGAAGCATTCACATTTATCCTTATCTGGATGACTGTCTCATTCAAGCAGTGGACAAAGACACTCTTCTTCAACACTTGGTGTTTGTGAAAAGGCTTCTAGCATGCCCAGGGTACACCATAAATGAAAAGAAATCATAACTGGTACCCTCTCAAATAATTACATTTCTGGGTGCAAGCTTGAATACAACTGCCCAGATGGCTTACCTTACGCCAGACAAACAAAGGCAACTGACAACATACTTCAAACAAATGGCAACAAAAACCCAGTTATCTGCAAGACAAATTCTGTAGGCTTTGGGGTTCATGGCATCCTGTATTCTACTGATTCCATATGTGAGACTGCATATGAGGAAACTTCAGTGGTACCTAAAAAGTTTATGGAGTCAACATTGTCACAGTCTGGAAACTATGATTTCTCTCATTCCCTGCCTACAACAGGAGTTTCTTTGGTGGGCAGAGACATATCACCAAAACAAGGGACTGTCATTCACTCTACCCCCTGCCACCCAAACCCTAACTACAGATGCATCAGACTATGCTTGGGGGGGGGCCCACCTGGCAGAGAGATGCATTCAGGGCAAATGGAGCCCAAACCAAATGCATCTGCATATCAACCAGAAAGAGATGCTAGCTATTCAGAATGCTCTAACAGCCTTCAAGGACTTACTTCATCCAGGACAACTACTGATAAAGACGAATAACAACACAGTTATGTGGTACATAAACAAGCAGAGGGGGTACACATTTCTACCCCCTTTGCAGACTAGCCATGGCCTTGTAGAACACAGCCTTGATTTACCAAATACATCTTTAAGCTCAATTCCTGCCAGGAAAACAAAATACTCTGGCAGATGACCTAAGCAGAAATCCTATGGACCCGCATGAATGGAGACTGGATCCACAAATCTTCAGCATGTTAACACAGAAATGGGGGAGCTCAGACATAGATCTATTTGCCTCTCCCCAGAATTATCAGTTGGACAAATTCTGCACAAGAACTCATCACAAAAAAGCATGGAAAGTGGATGCCCTATCCTTCAGCTGGAAAAACCTATCAGTCTATGCCTTCCCCCCTCTATCTCTACTCTCCAAGGTCTTACTAAAAGTCAGACAGGAAAAAACAAAAATGATCCTAGTTGCTCCGGACTGACCTCGCCAGCACTGGTACCCACTTCTAAGGAATATGTCTCAACTTCCTCCATGGTACTTGCCTCAAATACCTCATCTACTACTGTCTCAGCAGAACAATCAAATTCTGCACACTTAGCTCCAAACTCTGAATCTTGCAACATGGCTGATCAATTAATTATTCAAACAACACCTCTCAGTAAATCTGTGATGGATGTCATTTTGGAAGCCAGAAGGCCTAGTACTAGAAAATCTTATGCTGATAAATGGAAGAGATTCTGTGCTTGGAACCAAGCACAAGGAACAGACACAGCAAAGCCCAATATTCCTCAGATTTTACAATATTTGACTGACATGCTTGACAAGGGCCTATCTTTTTCTTCAATAAAAATCCATGCCTCTGCCATCTCGGCTCATTACAACACAGAGCCTCCCCTCTTTTCTCATCCTCTGCTAAAACAGTATCTTAGAGGAGCCAAAAATTTAAGACCTCCCAGAAGATCACCAACTCCTGCATGGGACCTCAGTTTTGTGCTGGAAAACCTCACCCTGCCTCCTTTTGAACCAGCAGCTACTGCGGATATAAACTTTCTATCTTGGAAGACAGCTTTCCTTTTGGCAGTCACTTCAGCAAGAAGGGTTTCAGAACTGCAGGCTCTCATGGCAGTGGAGCCTTTTATCATATTTTACCCGGACAGGGTGTCCCTCAGGACCAATCCTTCTCTTATGCTTAAGGTGGTATCCAGTGTGGCTCTTAACCAGACCATTCATCTGTCAACCTTTTACCCAAATCCGCAGAACAAGGGGGAGCGGATTCTGCATTCATTGGATGTACACAGACAACTGAGATTTTATTTAAACAGGACCAAATCTCTAAGAAAGTCTGAGCAACTACTGGTAGCATTTGCTGCAGGATCAGAGGGGAAGGCTATATCAAAGCAGACTATTTCTAAGTGGATAAGCCACTGCATTTATTTCTGCTACTTGCACCATGGTAAACCTGTGCCCAAGGGGATCTGATCACATTCCACCAGGGTTGCCTCTACTTCAGCAGCTTTTCTCAGAGGGGTTCCAACCAAAGACATTCTAGAAGCTGCTACTTGGAGCTCTGTTCATACCTTCGCAAAGCATTATCATTTGCCTCTCTTCTCCAAATCCAGGGCAGGCTTTGCCACTGCAGTTCTGCAGGGCCTTATAGCCGCTCCTAATGCTGTTTAGTTCCATCCTCCCATCCATAGCTTTGGGATTCTACCCAAATGTAATGATTGCAACAGTGAAACACGAAGAACATAGTACAGTTGTGTACACTTACCATAAATGTAGATGTTCGAGTGTATTCACTGTTGCAGTCCGGGTTACCCACCCGCCATCCCCCTTTCTATACCTTTTCTTTCCTTCACTATACACTAAAGCCTTTGTGGTGTATTTGCTTTTAGATGAAGGTAAAGTTTATGTTGCTAAAAATGCATTTATATATATGTTTCTGTATATATATATATATATATATATATATATATATATATATATATATATTGCTCCACATTTGGGGGGCACCTGACATCTGGGGCAAGAAAAACTGAATAAAATGGCATTGGCTGCATGTTTTATACCCCTGATGACCTGATGTCATAGAAGAGGAGACAGCAACTGATGCAGGACCCAAGACTTTGTTATTCAGGCCGACTGAGGGCAACCTGCCAGCAGATTACCCAAATGTAATGACTTCAACAGTGAATACACTTGAACGTCTACATTTATGGTAAGTGTACACAAATGTACTTTCTAATCTTGATACATACAACTGCGTGTAAGTGTGTGTCGCTGAGTCTGTGTATGTTTGTAGGTTATACCATTTTGAGGCCTGTTCCATCCAGTAACCCCCCATTGCCCTACTTTACAAAGGCTGCTGATGTCATTCACCTTAGAAGCACCTTTGGACACTCTTTAGCCATCTGAGCTCTGTGGTGATTGCGATAAGTACATAACACAATAGTACATGCAACTAGATAGGTAGGGACTTGAATCCCAATACTGGCAACTGTAATACTGTATATTTATATGTGTGAGTGATGCATAACCCATACTGAGGTTGGTTATACCGACTTGAAGCCTGTTGACCCCCTCCCCATGGCATTACGTCTCAGGGCCTGTTGATGTCATCCATCTTAGATGCACAGTTTTAAACTCTGCAGGCAGTACCACTCCACTGTACCAATTATTGCAGAATGACCAGATGTTTGACACATATATGTGGTCCAAGTCTCATACAAAAGGGGTTTTCTGTCAAATCATTGTCAAATAATTGAGGGTTGACATCAGAAATATTGACAGACATATGCATTTCATATGTCATACCCTACTGAAAGGTCATGCTGACGCAAAACCTGTTACCCTATCAGTTGTCTAGGTATGTAAGAGAAATATGTGAAAAGTGTCACTATATTTTGTAAGTGTATCCCACAATTAATGAAGGCTTTGTCCAGGTTAATTGGTGTATGACGTTGTGAGGTATGTCTTCAGCAGATAATCACTATGGCACATGCGATAGGTATGTAGCACTATAGCACAGGCAACTAGATAGGTAGGGATTATAATCTGAATACTGCCAAATGTGTGAGTGTATGTGTTTGTGTATGCATATCCCCTGTAGCAGCCTGGATATCATGCGTGTGTGTGTGTGTGTGTGTGTGTGTGTGTGTGTGTGTGTGTGTGTGTGTGTGTGTGTGTGTGTGTGCGTGTGTGTGTGTGAGATGGTTATACCATTTAGTGTGCTTGCTCCACCCTGTTAGCTCTCCCATTGGCAATGGCAACCTATTCAGGGCATACAGATGTCATCCACCTTAGAAGCGAAGTTGCACATTTTATAAATCAATACCACTGTTGTGCATGCAATACCTATGTCAGTATGTAGTGTATGTTACTAGAAAACACAAAAGTGCCCACTCTGTGTGCATGAGTGTTTCAATGCATGTCCACATGCAGCATTGTGTGTGTGGGTGAGATGGTTATAACATTATTAGGGCCTGTCAAACCCCCAGTGGCAATCCTTACACCACCTGCATATGTCAATTACCTGAATAGTAGTGGCAGACACACCTACACTATACAGGCTCTGTGGCACTTGTATGTATATCACAAGAACATAGGTAAAACTAGCTAGGTAGGGGATGTCCTCCCAACAATGGTAGTACATGGTTGGTGTGTATATGTATGAATGTAAATAATATCCCCTTGCAGTGGTGTGACTGTGTTAGGGCCACCAGCATACCTCTCAAACCATCATAGACTGACACCTGGACAAAGCCATAGAGTAGAGTTGGACAAAGGCCAAATATTAGACTCAGTCTTTACATATTGCCGTGACACACATAAAAAGTAGACAACATAGCAGGTTGTGCATTGGCATGCATCTCCTAAAGGTTATGTGTTCTGACCTGACAATATACATCCTCATTCTTCAATGTTACTCTGTCAAGTTTTGCCACATATGTGCCACAAAACCACAATGTCATGGGGTATGGAACAAACGTATGTGGCAAACATCAGGACATTTTGCAAAATTAGGTAGAGGAGAGAGGTATGACCACCATGTGTCCCAACCTACAAGTTGTAGTCCATGTTTGGCCAGGTGTCACCTGTGGCGACAACTCAAGCAGTGCAAAGATCCCCAGAGTGTAGGACAACAAACACACCCTTAATGTTGTCTATTAGTTGCATAAAGCAGTTATTTCACATCAGAAGCACCTGGATGTTATGACAAATAGCATATGCAAAGGTAATGTGACTTCAAGAAGCTGTCATATTAGCAAATCTAGGGGAAGTCCTGTCAGTTGCACTTCCTGTGGGTATGGTATGTCCTGGCAACTCTCATGTTACTGCAAGAAGTATAACAGTCCACATTTGATAAGATGGTGAACCCAATCTGTGTTGAATATGTGTGTGCAATATATATACCTGTGGACATCCTGTGACTAGCTGCTGCACCCAATGACCCACACGTATATAGGCATGAATGCTAACTGCCACCACTCACATATGTAGGTACTGTCCAAGGCTGTGTCCACTGTACATAGTGTGCTGTCTGTCATAGACACACAGACTGCCTTTAACACACTGCTATGGGGTCATACAGTGGGTATGGAATGGTGCCAACATCCTGGACTCAAGCTGAATGCAGACAATAGTACCATCATACCATATGTCACATCAATGGCTATGGCATTAACAAACAGACAGTGTTGACAGACCTGGGTACTCAGGAGGATAACACTGTCACATCTAGGCAACAAGCAGTGGCAGCAGTCAGAAAAGACTTGTACATGCTTTACCACATTGGTAAAGGGACTGCATCCAGGCAAAAGGTGAACGTTACCTCTGTTAAGTCCTTGATCATTACTACAATACATTATCAGCAAGGCTGTTCTGGAAGGTACCTATGCAGACAGCAGCAGCAAGTGGAAAGGCTAAGTTAACCCCCACAAATGTTATCCATGGCCTTCAACACCTGTTGCATGTAGACATCCCTGATTTAGCACTGCCCCACTCTGTATCTGACAGGTTTATCAGAGGTGGGCTGTGGCATGCCTAGATGGCAATGTTGTGCTCAGCCCTTCAACATCTGCCTCATATATGTGAGCATAACTCTGTAAGCATTACCAATACAACAGACCAAAATCATATATGAGACAGCAAAATTATCTACAGAATAAACATGTTTGTCTACCACAGGCTGCCCTTTTTCAGGAAAGCACACCCCATTCATATCAAACACAGTACCATACAAACCATCCTCACCTGCATCAAGAGTTAGGCAGGTGACACACTCCACCATATTGCATATGCAACACTGTCTCTCATCAACAGGTACTGTCATGAGTCATTCGCAGTACCTGTAGGTGTTCCTGGCATGACATGTACAGTCCTGGACTATATGCAGTGAGACAGGAGTGAGCACACTGATTATGTGTCCCAGGTAGGTATGTCCCTAGCCTTAAACAACATTCTACTGTCGCCCAGACAGATGGAACAATACAGTCATGAAATGGTTGGCCTTAACATGTGCCTCTTTCATTGTGTGATATTCCCAGTGCAACATTACCTGTGATTGTGGGATGATATGATAAACAGGCCAAGTTGCTCTGCAAATGATGGCCTCCATCTGTCTTCACAGGTCTTCATGGGTCTGGCACTGGTTGTTAGCAGCCCCAATAGTGACCCAATTAGTAATTGTGGTGAGGTAATCAATACCAACATATAGCTGTCAGTGCGGCACACATTGAAGGCCATGCTGCTAAATGGTAGAGGTGTATACATGACTCAGACCTCATTGCAAGCATTCTTAACCCTGGGAACTGCAGACATCTGTGCAGTCACACACACCATGGTTCACAGCTACAGAGAGCAGCCCATCCTTACCTGGTCAAGCATCCTAACATACATTCAGAACATAAAGGGGAAACCAGTAATGGCATGGGACATGGTGTTCAGTAAATATGTGACACATAAATACCTCCACACTGTACAGCCAGTAAGATGCATTGGGGATACTGCATGGGTAGTTCATCACTGACAGCACACACCTATACAGATGACAGCTAGCTGCCAGCCACCACATGTGACCATTAATCCCATTCTGCCTATATGGACATCATCAACTGTATTAAGAGTTGTGTCTGTACCCTAAACCTGGGCCACTTCAATTACTGTAACATGCATTGTAAGGCGTACCCATGGCAGCACACAACTGCCCAGAGAGATGTCATCATTCCAATTACAAACACCTCAGTGCAGCCAGGGACTACCCCCACATGAGTTGAAGGTGTAGTGCAGTTGACAATACACAACAGAGGTTACCACTGCAGCATACCTACAGTGTCATCATCTAAAACAACACTAACATCAAGCGGTCACGTTTGCACTCACCATCTCCTACAATACCCATCTAGCTACAGTCAGCCATACATACACCTCCAACATGTAATACATCCTCCTGGTGGGTGTATACACAGCCACACAGCCCCCAACACCTCATCAAAGACTGAAAGCAATAGACACACATACACACAAGCGCTATATGCGCATTTTTATAGATTTATGTAGTATATTATATAGTATATACACTACAGCCATACACCTTCATCTGCCTGGATATGTACACCTCTCTGACAGACATCTGCAATACGCAGTCTCCATAACAGGGATGACAAACCACTGTCTGACACAAAGTAGGGGCAGTTGCTCATTCTGGAGCAATATCTCCATAGTATGTACGTGAGAATGGGATCAGTCCTGCACACCTTCACTACAAACAATGAGCTTACTTTGTCTACATCCACTACAGACAGTCCACTCCCCTACTACACATATGTCTGAAACAGCACAGGATGCACCTGCATCTGCTCACTTGTGGTGGTCATGGACACCAGCTATACCAGTGTTGTTGGTATGGCATACTGGATGGCTGACATAGTTTGTGCAGGCGCCACCCCCTCTTTTCACCATCAGTACATTTATTGTTTATTTATTTATTTTATTTTACATTTGTTGACCAGGCTAGTTCAGCTGGATATATGTCCATTTTCAGTGGAGGCCCAGGGAGAAAAGCTCCATTGATTAAAATAAGATTAGAGAATACAAATACATAACAGACAAAAGCATTAAGTATGCAAGATATGAAGATTTTAGTATAAGTAATACACATCTAGGAGTAAAAAAAAATATCCATAACAAGAAAATATAAAGGTAAATGATTAGATGATTTCCATATGGAAATTGGATAGTATCAAAAACATAGAGTAAATCATACATTCTCTTGAAAATATGGTAGGCAACATAATCTTTTTTTTTTTTTTTTTTCCAATATATATAAGATCAGTTATATCTACAAAAATATTTCCAATATATATAAGATCAGTTATATCTACAAAGATATGATGTCAAAGGAAGTCAGTCAGGATACCGTAGCAGAGAAGGAAGTATTGTGGTAGAGGAAAGGAAGAAGGAAGGTTAGTCAGGGTTGGTACAAGAGCAAAGCCAGTATTTATTAAGATGAATTTCAAGTTGTTTTTGAAAGAATGGAAGAGTGGCCAAAGAGGAGATATTTGATGGAAGGTTGTTCCATATTTTGCCAACTGAGTTGGAAAAAAGGCAATAACCTCTAGAATTAATGGGTTTGGTACTATTAACTAGTAGTTTGTCTGAAGAACGTAGTTGTTTTAGGTTGTTGTAGGGAGTCAAGAGATTACTGAGTATAGGTGTTTTAGATGGTTGATATAGAATTTTGTGAGCTATTAAGAGCTGTTGATAGCTGAGTTTGTTTGGAAGTTCAAGCCAGCCTAGTTGCTTACATCAGGATGTCCACACAAACTCACCTGTCTCCTAAATGTGGGGAATGGTTTACCACTCTTAGCTGAATGTCATGGTATGCATCTGCCATGGGACACAACCACATCACAGGGTACATCCTACATGGGCCAAACCATAACCTTGTAACACCATAGGGTACTGTATTCAAAGGAGGGCTGCCCACTGCCATTGTCCCTGCTGTTTGATGGACGAGTACTGTCACCCCTCCAGAGTATGGTGTGGTGTACACCACTCAGTCACATGATACACCAAGCAGCCTAACTATGCTGTTCTGATAGCCATGGCACAGTTTAAATTGGAGCCCTTTAACCATGACACTGGTGACCTGCACACGCTCCATCACAGACAATTAGGCATTGTCCAGGAAGGGGTCATGTCTGTTACACGCGAACGACTTGTATGACACAGTCACCATATGCATGGATGGCCTACCTTTACCTGGACAAACCCTGTTATGGCATACCCCACATACCCATTATAGATATAACACTTCCATGTATATATCACACCATATGTTACCATAGAGGTATCACAGTGGTGCACAGACATGACCCACTTATGCCACATAATAGAATCGTCCCCAAGTGGTTTACTCATATCTAATGGAGTAACCTGTTGTTCTGTATACTGCTCTCTGTTATGAGTGATGTACTCCCCTGAGGTGCAGGGAACACCTATTACCCTATGTCCAACCATGTCTGTGGATGACTGCATGCTGTGTGCCATCACCAGATTCCCTAATGATGTGGACATTTGCCTAGGAGGGTCTCACACAGATAGATGACTGTTAAAAAACACATGGACTAAGGCCGCATACCACAACATCCATAGTCAACCCCTTTGAGGAGAGTGACGTCCACACATATTATCACAGTACTAAATACATCCTAGGCATGAAATGGTCATGAGGGATCTGTGGACACAGGTGTTTGGCACCAAGACCTATCACTACAAGGTTGCATCTGTTGTACAGTAATGCTGCTACATAGCCCAAGACATACATATGGGCATGTCATCAGGGGACATGGGGAGTAAACATCCCTGCATTCCCCCCAATAAGGCCCTGTTCTGTCTATGATTCCCTGTTCATCAATCACATCACACAGTACATGCAGCAGCTGGGGACATCAAGGAGTTTCCCCACCAGGCAACACCAGGACCTCAAACATCTACCATAGAATGATAGCCTATAAGGCCAACAGTCTACCCTGTGTCATACATAATCCACAGGGGTGAGCTCAGTGTGGCATGCAAGGCAGTCACAGAAACCACAATGATGGGAATACTGCACAGGTGCAACTCATGCCCCAGTGTGTTAACACACACACACACACACACACACACACACACACACACACACACACACACACACACACACACATGCATCAACCCAGTGTGTAACAGCAACTGTGCTTGCTGGCAGCTTGGATATGTGTATCACACACTCACCCTGCTGTGGAATGGTCACCCTGTCCATATCAGGCAGGTTAGCTGTTAATACCATTGCAGGTGGAACCTGCATCAATGGATGGTTAACTCCACATACACACTTGGGATAGCACCTGTGTCCCTGTTGGACTGGGGTAGCAGGTACTGGCATGTATGCACATGGGCTAACAGCCAGCCTAGGCATATGGGTGATCAGGACCCATATGCCACATAATCTCATATGGTACCAGGGATACCAGTTATGGCCTGGTGCTGTGACAGAATGTGTTCGTATGTGTCCACACCCATCATTGCCCTCGACTGTTGTGTGTCCCCTATGGGCAACATTACAGTAGCATGTCATCCGGGCTACTTCCAACAAATAGGTGAGTACTACTACAGGTGCATGAGGACATATCAGCAACATCTGTGTTACACAATAACAGAGGCCACTGCATATCTGGTGTGGGGTGTCCTACTGGTAGGTGTTTGACATATGCTGTATCATATGTCTGCAGAATGTGTACATGTGCCTGATAGATATAGAACCCTTGCCAGACAAATGTGGACCTCTACACAGCAGTTGGAAAATGCGTGATGGTTGCCCCCAGTGTTCGTGGAATGTGCGTGTGACATGCCACACCCCTGGAACATATCAATGGTACATTATTATCTGCTACTTTAATCACTCCCTGGCATTATATGGCCCCATGTGCCCACTGCTGCTGAGGCTGAGCCAGTGTCTCCCCAGTACAACTGTCTATGACCTGCTGTCCTGCAGCAGGGAGTCACCAGGTATGCTAGTCATAGGTGTCAGGTAATGAGATACAGCTGTGGAGTACACAGGGACCTAGGCCATGTACATCAGGAATGTTAATTGACATCAGGACATTCCTTGAACTAAGAATGTATGACATTCAGACACTGAGAGGGGGCTCACTGACAGTACATGATGTGATATGCCAGCTGTATCGACCTCTAATTATTGTCACTATTGTACAACAGACATTCCAGTATCAGTAATATGTGAGCTGACCATTGCTGTGGTGACTCAGGGGCCAGAGGTGTGATATATGTCAGTGCTGATAGAGCCATACATGATGGCTATAAGTGTTGGACAGCAGAATAACAGCAACATGTCATTACATTAAATATTGTTGAAACCTACTTTTGAGATTCCTATATCCCATGACTGCATCCCCCCATCTGAATTCAATTCCATATGTAATTTTGTGACATACCTGGTACACTGCTGTATTCCTTTGTGGAAGAAATGAAGTGGTGGTCTCCTAGGAAATGGCAGCCTGTCTTCAAGAAGAAGGTGTCAGAGTTGTTTACCATAGGCAGCTGCTTGTCTTTTGTAGGTAATGCTCAGGAACAGATGATTGCCTGTGCAGCAATCAGTGACTCCCACTTGCTACTAGCATCCCAAACAGCTGGGTTGCATTATCATTAACGAATGATATGGTAACACAGTGCTATAATTAAAGGCTTCATGTAGGCCTCCCCCTTTTCCTGACTTGTGAGTAGGATATTATTGAGGTGTGGAAGTTGCAGCATCATAAAGGGTATGTAGAGATACTGTCCAATGTATGGATTGATGTGTTATTTCCACAGTGCTTCATGCTGTGTGTGCTCATTGTTAAAATACCTTCAGATTCTGCAGCAGTGTACTGTTTAACAATGTGTGCTGGGGTCAGTGAGCTGACAGACAGGTGTCATACATCCTTTCTATCTGGCTGTGCATGCTGCTGCAGTTGATGCTGTTGTATCAGCTGTGTATGTTTGTAGGGAGGGACTGAAACACTTGTCCCTGTCACCTGAGAATTCCCCCACCAACACTTTATGTATGGTTGTGTTATGGACACCCTGCTCTAGGTGTTTGGGAGGTATGTTAGGTCTGTAGCAGTTAGCCAGACAGACTGCTGCATGTGTAGGAGGCAACAGCTGCTGGATTCTGGACAGGACTCCTAATGGGGAGTGTGACAACATTGGGGGACTGCATGCATTATATGTCAATGAGAGGGCAGTGTCAGCTCTTCTGTCACAGCATGGCAGGGTGTGTGTACCCATGATAGTCCAGGTGTGGTTTGAGCCTCTGGTACACATGTTAAGTAGTTGTGCCATCCAGTGAGTAGTAGGGGACACTTAGGACACATGTACATATTTGTGACATGTATCCCACCCTCACGGCTTTTGATGTGCTCCTGTGGGTGGCAGTGACTGTGTTATCAGCAACCATTTCTGCTGGACATTGCAGGGATCATTTATTTCTATGTTGTATTAGCAAGCCTGTAAATGTTGTGCAACACATTGGACTGTGGATATCCTGATGTGAGACATTCTAGGAATATAACAGCTAGAGCTACTAAGTCATTATTATGGGAGGTGCATTTGCAGGATATTTGTGCATGCTTACTGTGTGTTACACAGGATTGGCATGGACATGTGTGTTAGGATGTCTATGGCATGTGACACTGACCTGTCTGTCATGAGTTTGTAAGGTCAGTCTGCACTGACCTGCCAGTACTTCAGCACACAGAATAGGTTTGATGACAACCATGCCACAAATAGGTGACACATCTGTGGGCATTCTGCAACAGTCTGTGCAGTTGTCAGGTGTACCTGATATTGTAGGCATCCTGTACATCCATCAGCATTTATTTGACTGTGTACTGGGTCGGTATCTGCATCACATACCCAAGTAAGCTATCATTTATACCATTATATGTGGAAGTTGTGTCACTGGGAATTGGGTTGTCTTGGTACAAACACCGGTAAGTTCCCAGAGGTGTGATGTCCTACTGGTGTAGTGCACTGAACTTTGGTTCAGATGTTTTAGGTTTCTATATTTGGTGGAGGTGTATGTTATCCTTTTTGTTACATCACTGTGACTTATGATATATGTACATGAATGGGGGTAATTCCCTACAGCTTAGTTGTCATAGTGGTGTGTTGCTCTTACTCTGGTTCAGAGGGTACTGGAGTTAATACCTGGTAGGGTTGTAGTTGTTTGCCTAATGCTACATCATTGTACTGCAAGTTATAATTTAAAAATGAGCACTAAATATCTACAGCTGATTTGGCCTAGTGGTGCAATGCTCTGACTTTGTTGCAGAGGGTCCTGGGTCCAATACTTGGTAGGGTGATGTTTTTCCCTAATGTTACATCACTGCACTGCATGATATATTTTAAAATAAACAATAAATGCACACAGATGATTTAGCATACTGGTGCAATGCTCTGACTTTGGTGTACAGGGTTCTGGGTTTGAGACTTGCTAGGTCTGGTTATTTTGTTGCTGGCCTTAGCTTTGCATAGCAAGCTAATTACTGCTTAGATATATACAACAGTATTGCAACTTGTTCAGTAATGTTACTTCATTCTTTGGTGCATCTATTTTATTATATCTCCTAAACTTATGCATTCATCTATGTTAACTGTTTCTGTAACTGTAATAGTTTTGGACACTTGTGTGTAACTGGGGCTTTTATACTCTGGTCTCCACTGCAAATGGGCTTCTGGTCAAGCTAGACCACTGCAGTTAACATACTGTAATATATACAAAACAAATTAAACCATTTACAACATTTCCCTATAATGTGTAAAAAGCTGAATGGTCACGATTTAACCCTAACCATTCAGCCAGTGAGGATCTGCTGTTAGACTGCTGTATATACCTTATATTTCATTTAAGCATTGCTGAGCAGCAGACCACACTGTGCAAAACTGCTCAGCTCTGCTTAAACTTGACCTTTTTGACGGACATTAAATGCATCTGGTTTATAATTTTTGATGTCTGGCACGTGTTCCTTGCAAATGTCAATAACTACATCGGTAAATAAAAGTAACTTTAACATAAAAATGTAAAATTAACATTAATATAAACATGCTTTCCAATGTAGATGCTGAATGGCCTGTATTGATATTAGGCTATAATGCGAACCGTCTACCCGGTGTCATACATACTCCTCAGGAGTTATGTCACTGTGGCATGCACGGCGATCACAGATTGCTGTCACTGCCACACAGCTGCAGGCCATGCTCCACTGTAGTAACCACACACACACACACACACACACACACACACACACACACACACACACACATACTCAACCTGGTGAGTGACCTGGACTGCCTTGTGGAAAGCTCACACATGTGTCACAGGTAAGCAACCTGCAGTGGAATGGGCACCCTGTCCACATCAGGCAGGGTAGATACCTAAACCTTTGCAGGTGTAACCTGGTCAGCTGGATGGTTAACAGCACATACTCCCTTGAGACACTACCTGTGTCCCTGTTGGACGGGGACATCAGCTGCTGCCTTGCATATGCATGTGCTAACATGTGGGCTAGGCACATGTATGCTCATGGTCCATAGCCTAGTAACCGGAGATGGTACCAGGGCTACCAGACATGACCTGACTGCTGTGACAGACTGTTGTTATGTGTCCACAGACATCACTGCCATCAACCACAGAGGGTCCCCTATGGGCAACATTACTGTAACATGTCATCCAGCCTACATGTGACAAATAGGTGAGTGCTACTACAGGTGCATATGGACATTCCAGAAACATCTGGGGTACACAATAACAGAGAGTGGTGCATATGTGGTGTAGGGTGACCCCCTCATAGGAGTCTGACATCTGCAGTACCCAGATGTTTGCAGAATGTGTATATGTGCCTGATAGATATAGACCCCTAGGGCAGACAAATGTGTATTTCCGGACACCCGTTGGACAATATGTGATGGTTGTTCACAGAGTTTTGGGAATGTGTCTGTGACATGCCAGACCCTTGGGGACACAGTCTCATCCGAACTGCAGTCCCTAACCCAAAATGTGTTCAATACAGTAGAACAATGGTTTACATAATGTTGCCTCCTTCTGAACCCCAAAAAAACTAAACTCTTGCTCTTTACTCCCACATGTAAGTCTTCTCCAAATAGAGTTCACAGTCATATCTAATAATGGTACTCTAATATCTTCTGACCCTACTACCAAACTTCTTGGAGTAACAATTGACAACAATCTCAACTTTGATACCCACATCATCAATACAATTAAAACTGTAAATAGAAAACTTGTCTCTCTCTATAGAATCAGACCTTTCCTTACTCCAGCATCTAGAATAACTATCGCCCACACTCATCTAATGTCTACATTCCTCTATGCCTCATCTATATATACTAATCTATCAAACAATAACCTCCACAAAATGGTAACCTCCTACAACAACATTGCCAAATTTGCTACTGGAAATCCTTTTAGAACTCACCACTGCACTAATCTAAAACAGCTAGGATGGCTTGAGCTACAAAATCAGCTTAAATTTCACCAACTTACCATTGCCCACAAGATCCTTTACCTACCAACTAATACCCCAATACTTTCTACCCTCATTACCCCCTATAACAATCTTAATACCTTTCTAAGATCCTAGAGAAATGCATTCACCTTCAACTCCTCCCCCATCTCTTGGACAACAACCTATTAACCCCTACCCAACATGGATTCAGACCCCATCATAGCACTATGACTGCTCGCCTTTCCTTCCTTGAAACTGTGAATAAAGCTAGAGATCTTGGCTTCACTGTATCTACCATCCTTCTCGATCTCTCTAAGGCATTCCACACTATCTCTCATAACCTTCTTCTTACTAAACTAGATAACCTAAACCTCTCACCCTCTTCCCTCAAATGGGTTACCAGCTATCTCTCCAATAGGCAACAAGCAGTCAAATGGAATAAGGCCACCTCCTCCTTCCTCAACACCCCCACAAGTGTCCCTCAAGGTTCCATACTAGGACCCCTTCTCTTCAATATTTTCATTAATGACTTTTACCACTCCATCCCTCTTACTAGCGTTATCCAATATGCAGATGATTCCACAATCATCTGTGCTGCCTCATCCATCCCAACTCTTTTAAAACTAACTCAAGATGCCTTCTCTACCACAGAGCAATGGATGAAAGACAACCATCTTGCACTCAATGCTAGTAAAACTAAACTTATGATTTTTACCTCCTCCAAAACCAAGAACTTGATCAAAATTTATTCTCCATCACCAGCCAAAATTCAACACCTCTTGAACTGGTATCCAAAGCCAAACTACTAGGAGTTCAAATCGACAACAGGCTTAAATTCAACTCCCATCTACTACTGAACATAAAACCCACCAAAAATTGGTATGCTCTACCGACAAAATCGGTTTCTCACCTCAACTACCAAATTTACTCTCTCTACATTTCTCTTACCCTCCTTCTCTATGGAGCCCCCTTCTAACAAATCTACAATCATCTCTCAAAACCAAACTGTCTTCTTGCTACAATAAAATTGCCAGATTCGCCACTAGCAACAAATCATCAACACATCACTGTGAATCTCTCCACAAACTAAACTGGCTAGAACTATCAAACTACCTATCCTACATTCAGCTCACCTATGCCCATAAACTCATCTTCCAGCCTTCCCTCTGTCCCTCCCTCGCCACTACCTTTAAAATGCACCACACACAAAGAATTCTCAGATCTAATAATCAAAACCTTATAGAAGTTTACCGACCACTCCACCCCCCAGGACAATACCTCCTGTCACACTCTTTAACTCGCTTATGGAACTCCCTTCCCCCCTCCATTCGTACCACTACTAGCCTCCAATCCTTTAAAAAATCACTCCACTCTCATCTAACTTCCACATGGGAATGCTCCTGCTCCCATCCCTCATAACCAACACTCTACTTCATTCACCCTTCCTTTCTCAAATTCCAGATAACAAATTCTTGCCTGTCTCTAGTACCTAGTAACTCCTGACCCTACTCCATCTAACTACCTATCCTCATTCCAACTGAAAAAAAAAAAAACATTTTTTGATATAATTTCCTTTGATTGAAATACTTTTCATCAGTCTGTTTACCTCTGTAATGAACCTGCAGTCTGTGTGTGTGTATATTAAGCTTAGTTTGTTTACCTCTGTAATCTTCATGCAATCTATGTGTGTATATTAATCTTTGTGTAACATGTATTTAGGAGCTTTTAAGAGTATATTAAGCATAGTTTGTTTACCTCTGTAATCTACATGCAATCTGTGTGTATATTAATCTTTGTGTAATATGTATTTAGGAGCTTTTCTCCCCAGGACTCCATTGAAAATGGGTTCATTAGGCCCAATGGACTATCCTGGTTAAACAACTGCAAATAAATAAAAAATAAATAAAATAAATACCTTATGTTCATCAAATAAACTACTTGTCAGCATATGTAAATCCAACAACATGGCCGGTGACTCTCTATTCTCTAATACTGCTGGAAAATCCTGGATCCTACTTCCCAGTGAACTTGCATCACTGTCCTCTTTGCCACTTTTCAAAAATAAACTGAAACCTTACCTTAGAACACACTGGTTATGCCCGTTCTAAACCTGATTAACCTTCCCTTATTTACTGGGCTCTGTTCACCTGCTAATCTCTCAGTACTAACTCCAATACTCCGTTATAATATGTACAACTTTAGACTTGCTATATTTAACTGACCTGTCCTGTTGATATTTTCTTAATTTTAGATTTGTATTTAGTTTCTTTATTTACCTTAGCTTGTCTTGTTGAGATTTTCTTTGTATATGCAATAAGTTTATTAGATAGTTATGTAATTGAGCTTCCACCCTTTGTTAATGTATTGTACTAGCATTTGTTTGTTACTAAATTCTCTTGGAGCTTATCACCCCGGGCCTCTACTGAAAATGGACATATATCCAGTTAGACTAGCCTGGTCAACAAATATAAAATAAATAAATAAATAAAATAAATAAACAGTAATCATACATGAATATCTGGTACTGTATCCATTCCCTTATGTTGCATGCTCAGTATGTATGCACTGCTGATGAGCCAGAGCCAGCATCCCCCCACTACTAGTACCTATAACCTGCTGTCCTGCTGCAGGGGTCACCAGGTATGCTAGCCATAGGTGTCAGGCATTCAGATACAGGTGTGAGATATATACTGACCTAGCCAGAATATGTTATGTCAGGAATGGTCAGGGAGACCTTGACAATCTGTGAAATAATCCCATATGACATTGGCAGACTGAGACGGGCTCAAGGATGGTACATGATGTGATATGTCAGCTGTATCTGCCAGTACATACTGTCAGTGTGATGCTCCCACACTGGCCCAGTAATCAAGGGGTCTCAGTCCTCACTATTACCACCAGTGAGGGACATACACAATGGGAGAATGACAAATACACACACAGTAAAGTGCAATTACCATTCAGAGTACACCGAGATCACAGTCAGTCTGGGGCTGGTTTCTCCCTCTCTCACTCCAGATCCCCAGTAAAACTCCCTATTGGCACAGCTATATGGTTAACATCTCAGCAGAGCACCAAAGCCAAAACATCCATCACCCTCACTGTCCAACCTGTGCTTTGTGTCCCTGCCCAAGGAGCTGACACACACCCTTTGAGATTTGATTTATGAATCACACACACACTCCTGGGAAAGGCTGGCTCAGGTTTACCAGCTATAGCCCCTTTTGTCCACACTTAAAGGTAGTTCTGACTGCCACAATCCTGCTCTTTATCATCTACTGTAAGGCCCTTACCAAAGGGTGATGAATCCTACTGTATGATGTGCTATTAGCCAAATGTTAATTGTGACCAAGATCGAGCCTATTGGAGTGGGCTATACAGTGTCACCGAATACACATGCAAGTACTCTTAAGAGCTTACTTAGTTCTATATAGACCCGACACAATTACAAAGTTTACCTATATTTAATAATAACTAATAAAGGAACAAGACAATCTTCAATCAATACAGTAACTACAGAGTTCAGACTCACAGGGAATAATTTCTGACAACACTGCAGGACAGTCTGAAATAATTACAACAAACATCTACAGTAATAGGTTTATAGGTTCATAGGATGATAGTAGGATATTGGTCTGGAGGCCCTTATAGGCCTAGCCAATACTTTTGCCCATGTTCCTTCAATGTCAGCACCTGTTTCCCCTGTCCAACAGGCACACAGGTGGATCCCAATGGTGTATGTTCTGTTTCACATCCAGTTGTCCAGGTTCCTCTTAAAGAGACCTAGAGAGGTACTCTGCATGACATGGAGAGGGACTCTATTCCACAGTCATCCATGTCTTTGGGACACAAATCTATCCCGTAAACAAGTTCTATTCATGTCACAGATCAGGTTAAGGCCTTGCGTGCAGCTTGCATGAGTTTAGTTTGTCTTATGGATATGCATCAAGGTTGGGTCAGACATAGCCTTGTATTCCAGACACAGGTCACCTCTGAGCAGTCTGTATGAGACTGAGTAAAGGGACAGGGCTTTTAGCCTATCGGTATAGGATAGGTGTTTGAGACCCTGGATTTTCCTGGTCAGGAACCTCTGTGGTCTCTCCAACCGCTACATGTGCATGGCAAGGTTCATGCTGAAGACGGAAATGTACTCAATAATGGGTCTGATAAGGGAGGAGTACAGGGATGTTATAACCTCCTTGTTCCTAGATGACATACCCTGATTTATGAGGTGGACCATGTAGGAAGCTTTCCATACAATGGAAGCAACATGGTGGTCAACAGTCAGGTTGCTATCAATCTGGATGCCCACTTGACTGCGTGCTTAGGACATTGTTATTAATGTTAACATTTGTGGGGACATCACTCTCTCCAAAGGGGATGATGATACATTTTTTTTGTATTCAGCTCAAGGCCATGTTTTTGGCAGCAGTCATTTGTTTGGGTGAGACCCTCTTGGAGGATGTTCACATCACTAGGGGAATTGATGACAGCTCCCAGCTTGCAGTCATCTGCAAACTTGGTCAACCATAGCACACTGGTTTTGGCCTGCACCTCAAAAAAGTGTATCCCACATAACAGAGGCCCCAAGAACAAACTGTGGGATATGCCACTCGATATGGGTCTCCTGCTTGAGGTGGCTTCCCCTATTTTGCTAAGTGGGTTCTATCAATGAGCCAGTTAGCTACCTATCTGGTAACATACAGATTGATGCCTAGTTGAGAGAGTTTATCTATTATGCCCTAGTGGGGAATAGTGTCAAAGGCTTTAGCCAGGCCAAGGTAGGCAGTGTGCACTGTCTTCCTCTCATCCATGGCTTTGGTGACTGTCTCAAAAAAGTTGACCAACTGTAACAGACATGACCTGCCCTTAATGAAGCCAAACTGTGTGGGATTGAGTGTTTGGAGGTTGCTAATGTCCTTGTTAATGAGGCCCATGATAATCCGCTCCATGGCCTTGCAGATCAGGCTAGTTAGGCTGATGGGTATATAATTTCCTGGATTGGTGGATGGTCCACTTTTGTGTAAAAGGATGGCAGTGGCTGTCCTCCACTCAGCTGGGACAAAGCCGGTAGTCAGGCTTCGGTTGAATAGGGCACTTAATGCTGCTGCAAGTTCCTACCTGAGTTCATGTAGGATGCAGCCTGGGATGTTATCATGTCCCATGGAGGCTGTATATTTTGCCTTTGAGAGAGCAGTGATGGCCTGATCCCTAGATATAAAGGGAAGGGGGAAGGTACTGGGAATGTCCTGATTTACTGATGGGGGTACAGAGGGGTGAAATTTTCACTGAATCTGTCAGCCAGCAGGTTTGCTATATCTACGGCATTTGTATATCAGGTGTCCTTGACCACCAGTTCTAAACAGATCTGGGTGCTACCTTTGAGATTACAGACATATGTGAAGAAGGCCTTATGACTGTCTCTAGTAGATGTGGCCAATCTGGACTCGAAGTTTGCTTTGGAGGATTTCAGTAGTGCTCTTATATGCTTGTTTAGGCTAAGGAGATATTGCTTCCAGTTGGGCACCTGCTCCTTCGTGGTCCTGGAAAGCATTTTTTTTCTTTTGTTATAGAGTTTATTTATTGCAGATGTCCACCAGACAGGTTTACTCCTCCTTGCAGAGGATGATTTAGTCCTGTCAGGTATTCCTGATTCCATGCATCTATATACATATTCGTATAGTAGGTATAGTTTTGGATACTTGTGCCAGTTCCTAGAGAGGGGGAGGGGCTGTAAAGCTGTTTATACCATCCCTCAGGAGGCTGTAATCAGCTTTGGTAATTTTTTTTTGTTTCACCCTAGCTAGAGGGGGGTCGCGGGAGATGGTGACTTCAAACATGACCTGATCTTACAAGGGAGGGTGATACTGCAGGGATGCTGCAATGGTTACTCATGTTGATGTTGATTAATACCAAGTCCATGATATTATCACCTTTTGTGGGGGCATTGATTAGCTGTTCCAAAGTATTTGCATTGACAAAATTGAGGAATCTCTGGGCATTTGTGTTCTGGCATGAGTAGTACTTCCAGTCTATGTTTGGGTAGTTAAAGTCACCCAGGATCAGGGTAAAAGGTTGAATATGGATAGATTCAAAGAGGTGTACATAGGCAGTTTGGGCATCTTGGGTCAGATTTGGGGGCTGGTAGCTAGCTATGATTTGTATAGGGGTCTTGTCAATGGTTAACTGCACCTGGAGTGTCTCCTGTGCATCATACAGTCTGACCAGGCTGGAGGTGTGTATGTCTTTAATATATATTGAAACTCCACCCCCTTTGGCTTTAGTACACACAGTTTGGGGTCTGAATGTATGATAGGATGAGTAACCAGGTGTGGCTGGGATGCTCTCCACAGCTTTGAACCAGGTTTATGTGACTGCGCACATGTCAGCATTTTCCATGGTTAAAACTGTTTGCAATGTGTGCAGTTTCATGTTTAGACTCCTAGCATTTAGCAGGATGACTTTTAATTTGGGTTTTCTTGCAATTGTTATGTTGGTAGTTTTAACCGCATCATTTTCTTGCCAGTATTCCCATCTGTACAGTTTGAATAAGGCCATATTCCCACCCTTTGCCATCATTGGACCATTTTCATAAATGCTGAGCAAAGCTGAGCAGTGTGCAAATCCATTTAGCTGAGCTGAGTACAACTTAGACTGGGACTTTTTAGCAATGCTCAAGCCAGCTAAACAGAGCTGAGCGCTGTTAAGTATTGCTCAGACAGGTCCTGTTTAAGCATTGCTTATCTTGGCTTAGCAGTGCTTAGCAAAACTGAGCTAGGGGCAAACAAATGTTTTCATTTGAAGAAGTCATAATTGAGTATTAATCACTCATTACTGATACATTATTATTAAGTGTATATATTTTACTTAAGCAATAACTGACAATGTCAGTGTGGCATATTAAGGTTTACCTACGGTTGTTGTGGTTTAATCATGAGGGCAAAGCCCGAGTGATTAAATAAAGGCAACTCTGGGTAAATCTTAATATACCACAACCACGGGGTTGGTTATTGGTATTATACAATGACATTTATTTAAGAGTAAATATTTACTTTTCTTAAATAAATGTCTTTGTATACCAGTGCCTTGCTGTCCTTCCACATTTTTCCAGTATCTTGGGGCTTTTTCTGATGTACTGCGCATGGTATGGGACTTGCATTCCCACACATACCCAGTACATCAGTGCTTTTCAAAGGAAACAACACAGAAAAGAAGGTCTCCATTGCTCCATTTTGTTTTCTATTTTTTTTTATTTTTTATATACAAAAAATGTCAGACAGTTTAGTGGTAGGAGAGAGAGAATGGAGGAAATACAAGGAAAATCAGGTATGTGTCTTTAGTTTTGAATAACATACCTGATTTCCCTAGTATTTTCTCCATCCTGTCTCTCTGCTATGTCCAGAGTCAAAAGTATTTTTTATTTTTTTTTTTGTTAAAAAAAAATCTAAACTTACAGTATATAGCAATGGAATAGAGTCAGGGCAACCGGACCTTTTTCCACTGGTATATTCTGGATTTACAACAGGCACGCTGATTGGATTAAACAATCATCGTGCTCAATTTGGAATATCAATGACCAGTCATTATATAATTTACATGACCTCCCTCTATGTGCTTTCATTACATTGCTTTGGGGTGTGACTGTACTGTATGGGACACTTGTGTTTACATGTGGGGTTTTCACCTTGTATCTCCACTGACACTGGGAATTTGGACCAGCTACACTACCCTGGTTAACAAATATTAATTATTACATCATTAAATAAAATAAAAAATAATATAGAACTTTTTCCCATGTAAAGCTAAATGGTCTGTTTTGGTATTCGAGTCATGCACCTCCTACATACCAAGCTGTGACTCTAACCACTAAGCTAACAGAGCTGTCCAAATTTTGGCTACATTTATATATAGCTTCTTCTATAGCTGACAGACAGCTCCATTAGCATAGTGCATGAATTTTCTGAATGATATAAAGTCTGTAACTCAAATGTATTATTTAGGGACTTCGATTCTCAGTGATTTGCCAGAAAACTAGTAATTTTATGGGGGACAGACCAAAATTATGAGGCAAACATCTTGACATTCTGCAGAACTCTGTACAGCTGAGAGGTATGTTAATTTTATTTGTAAAGTGACGTACACCACTATCACAATGCAGGGGGTGTGTGACAGTAACTATCACACACCCCCTGCATTGATTTCAAGTACCATTAGTTATTTCAATGTCCGTGGACACTGTTTTGATTTGTAAAGTGCCATATGGCACTTTGTTAGTGCAGAGGGTGTGTTACAGATCTGCAGGCACTGTAACACACCCCCTAACACTCATTCAGTATCCGTGTCCATGGCTCCCTCTCAGTAGCGTGCCTTAATTAATATGTAAGGTGCACTGCTGAGAGGGGGATGCAGACGGGTCTATTTTATTTATGCGAAAGCATAAAATTGCGAATACATATGGATCAAACCATATGCATCAAAAGTGCAAGCCGTCGAAAACCGTAAACAGAAATCTCTGTAGGTGGAGATTTCCATTTACTTCAATGCAGTGCGATCTCGGAGTTGGCATATTTAAGTAGCGGGGGGTGTGGGGGTGCAGGGGGGCTTGCCCCCCTGCCTGCATCTTTTTTTTTTCTGTGTTTAAGAGTTCGATGCATATGTGTCATTCTTTATGCATTTGAACTTTTGAACGTTTGAGTTAATAAAGTAGACCCGATGCAGACAGACACCATTCACTCCATGTAGGAATAACGCTATTCCTGCACAGAGTTTACTGAATCCTGGGGAGTATCTTATTAAATTTAATGTTCAATTTTTATCTGATATATATGTTTGAATGTACTAGTTTGTTTACTTATCTATGATCGACTGTACTGCCAGTAACCATCCATCTGATTTATTCATACTTTTGTATAACTTCCCTAATTATCTTCATATTTCTCCCTGTCCCTCCTAAAAGTTTTGACTTTCTGATAGATCATTGATGATTTTTGTCTCTCATTGATGCCAGACATGCACATTAATGCCCATACCTCCTTTCTTATTAACTTTTGGAACAGATTTAGAGAAATATTTAAAAATGATACTTCTCAGCTAACCAGAAAGTTTCAACAGCAAAAAAACTTTCACACAGTAGTAAACTACTCCGTGGAACAGAACAGCACAATTTGCTGAAACAAATCATTGATGGGGATGTCGCTTAAAGCAGTTCCATAGCAGACCTTTCAACCTCTTAAAGGACATGCCTGCCAATATCATGCAGCTTCAGTCCTCAATGACTTGCCAGAAAACCAGCTATTTAATGAAGAACAAATGCTAAATAGTAGGCAAATATATGGACGTTCTATGAAACTTTAGACAGTTCAAAAGTACATAGTTCATGCAGACTCCAGACTAGATTTCAAAAAAAAAAAAACTGAGCCATCAATGTACTGGTCAGCCATTTGCATAAAGCAGTGCATTTCTTGGATGCCCCAGACTACCAGAATAAAGACTGTTGATATGATGACATTATTTAGAAAAGGTAAGATTTTATTCTTATAATAATATCATTGTATAATAACAACAATCCACGACTTGAAGCAGGCGACATAGAATTTATCAATGGATGACTTTGTTTAATCACTCGTGCTCAAGTCTTGTGATCAAAGTATGACAACCTTGGGTAAATCATGTGCTACCCATAGTCAGTCATGAATTATTGCTAGAATAAAGCAGAATTATTGGTTTTATCAAATAAAGCACTGTAGAGTCAATAAAACATGTCCACATTCCTTAACTGTAATATATTATTTTAATTAACCAGCAACGATATTATTTTAATTGTTTTAGTTTACAATTAACAACTGTTATAACTGTTCAAAAACATTTCAGCATACCTTTACAGAGCACTCTTTTTCAATGAGGAATTCTGTGAACTAGTAACTAGCTGGCTATTATTTGTGATTTCTTGTACTGGACTTGAATTAAACTACAGCAAGCCTTACCTGAAATCCATTTCAGATTAAAATATCAAAAGCCAAAGACACATGAAACTACCTTTTGTTTATCAGTACTATTGTTTAATTGAACCTATCACTTCTTTCAAGGACAAAGAGTTTCATGGGTCTATATTAAATCAGTGAAACCTTAAAATAGCAAACGCTGATTTATCAACCCTTTAAAAGTGAAAGCTTGAAAGCCTGAACACATGGAACAGGAAAAAAAATCGCTGTTACACAAAAATAAATAAATAAATAAAAATAATTAAAAATAAATAAATAAATAAATAAATAAAACTTCCTACCTACTTAAATATACCAACTCCAAGATCTCACCACAGTGGAGGAAATGGCAAAGTCCCGAAAATGGCCCAGTGATTTTTTTCCCTGGGAAAAAAATCGCTGTTCTGTGTGTTCGGACTTTGAAGCTTTCGCTTTTAAGGGGTCGATAAATCAGCGTTCACTATTTTAAGCATTCGCTGATTTAATATAGACCCGGTTTCACTAGGGTTGATGGCTGGCTGTGCGAAACCAAAACATCACATCCACACTTTCTGTTAAATAAAAAAAAAACAAATTATTTACATTTTTAAAAGAGCAATTGTACATCTTCAATAGAAACCTTTGTATTAGCATGACAAGTATGAGAATTCATTAAAGGTCTTTGCACTTTATTCTGACATCAGAAGTAACACATTTTGCAAGCAGTTTTTGTTTTATACGAGAATTTTACACAAAGCAGAATATGTATATTTTTAAGAGAAATATATCAGTATCACATAAATGTTTTATACCAGTTATGACTTTCTGACTTTAAATTGATTAGGTATGAAATGCATTTTTCATAACAGTTAGTTATTTTACCAGATACCTGCCAGGTAGACATCTGAAGAGTTGTTTTCTAGCTAGAAGCATATTTTGAAATCTGGAGGTTTCTTTTCACACTCTGCTTATGTAATTCAAAATATTCTTACCATGATTATTATTATTGAGTTCCAATAGAATCTTGCTAGTATTCATAATCCCAGGGATTCAGAAAGAACCCCACAGTCGTTATTTAGAGCTGCGGCCTAAAAGGACTGTTTTAGTGCTCACAGAAAATGCGCTTCAGTGACATGTTAGCTGCACAGAGTAAAACAGCTCAGTACTGGCTAATTTGCTTGTCTCTGAATTGCCCATAATTACCAAGAGTGCAAATCAGTACTGTCCTGTTGTAGTCACCACTGGTGGCCCATGAATTGCATTGGCACAGGCACCGCCACCCATTCACTCTCACACACTCACACAGACACATTCAAACACACACACACACACACACACACACACACACACACACACACACACACACACACACACACACACACACACGCATGCACACTCTCCAACATACCTCTTATCTGTCCCTGAGTTGACAGAAGGTCCCCTGATATATCTTCTTAATTTTGTGCTTGCTACCCTTGTGGACCCTTAGTGTCAGTTGATAGTGCCAAACATTAGAGTTTCATTCTTCTTAATGTTTCTAAAGTGCATTGTGATGCTAGACCTGCCATTCAACTAACTTTTTAAGTCAATCCAAGTAAGAGTTTAAAACTGTTCCTGATTTTACAAAATACGGTTGATGTTACCTTTTATCTTTTGTGCTGCAAAACTTTTTGTACTATTTTTTTAAGTGCCTTTAAGGTTCAATATAAATAGTATTTCAGCTATCTAGTGTTCTACTCCTCACAATATTGCAGGATTTGTTTGTAAGTCTAGGGTTGTGTGGAGGTATGGCAACCCCATCATACACACACACACACACACACACACACACACACACACACACACACACACACACACACACACACACACACACACGCACACATGCACACATGCACACACACACACACACACACACACACACACACACACACACACACACACACACACACACACACCCTACCCTATCTATCCACCAAGTAACCTTTGTACTGCAACCACCCAGGATACACATCGCACACACAACCATAAAGACCCATGGATGCACCAGAGGGCCCTCATCCCTCTGCATACAATCATTCATATAGTCATGCACATAGACACACACACACACACACACACACACACACACACACACACACACACACACACACACACACACACACACACACACACACACACACACACACTGCCCACTCCTACCTTGCTACTAAACCGCCTAGTGTGTTACTCTAACACAATCTCATACATTTGAAGTAATGGTGAATGTAAACTTTTTGCTGTGCTCATTCACATAGTCAGCCAAGGTAGATTTATGCTAGGCTGCACAAATGCCTTACCATAGGCACTTCTGGGTTGATCACATGATTAATTAGCATAGGTCACTCCCCTTGAATGCTTCAATGACATTTCATATAGGCTGCAAATCCTGCCCACTCTGGTGCTGTACCACTTCATTGTACAGCATTGTAGTAGGGAAGTCTCTGAATCAATGATGTTTACTGCAAGGAGTAAAATGGGCTGACCCCTCTTGGTAAACTTTCTGAAGTCCTTCAGTGAATAACACTATTTCTGCTAAACTTTTTGAAAAAAATGTACACTGTCGTGTGGGTTTCTGCCCATTTCTATTACGTATGTGGCAAACATCAGGACATTTAGCAAAATTAGGTAGAGGAGAGAGGTATGACCACCATGTGTCCCACCCTGCAAGTTGTAGTCCATGTTTGGCCAGGTGTCACCTGTGGCAACAACTCAAGCAATGCAAAGATCCCCAGAGTGTAGGACAGCAAACATACCCTTAATGTGGTCTATTAGTTGCATAAAGCAGTTATTTCACATCAGAAGCACCTGAATGTTATGACAAATAGCATATGCAAAGGTAATGTGACTTCAAGAAGCTGTCATATTAGCAAATCCAGGGGAAGTCCTGTCAGTTGCACTTCCTGTGGGTATGGTATGTCCTGGCAACTCTCATGTTACTGCAAGAAGTGTAACAGTCCACATTTGATAAGATGGTGAACCCAATCTGTGTTGAATATGTGTGTGCAATATATATACCTGTGGACATCCTGTGACTAGCTGCTGCACCCAATGACCCACACGTATATAGGCATGAATGCTAACTGCCACCACTCACATATGTAGGTACTGTCCAAGGCTGTGTCCACTGTACATAGTGTGCTGTCTGTCATAGACACACAGACTGCCTTTAACACACTGCTATGGGGTCATACAGTGGGTATGGAATGGTGCCAACATCCTGGACTCAAGCTGAATGCAGACAATAGTACCATCATACCATATGTCACATCAACGGCTACGGCATTAACAAACAGTCAGTGTTGACAACCTGGGTACTCAGGAGGATAACACTGTCACATCTAGGCAACAAGCAGTGGCAGCAGTCAGAAAAGACTTGTACATGCTTTACCACATTGGTAAAGGGACTGCATCCAGGCAAAAGGTGAACGTTACCTCTGTTAAGTCCTTGATCATTACTACAATACATTATCAGCAAGGCTGTTCTGGAAGGTAGCTATGCAGACAGCAGCAGCAAGTGGAAAGGCTACGTTAACCCCCACAAATGTTATCCATGGCCTTCAACACCTGTTGCATGCAGACATCCCTGATTTAGCACTGGCACCACTATGTATCTGACAGGTTTATCAGAGGTGAGCTGTGGCATGCCTAGATGGCAATGTTGTGCTCAGCCCTTCAACATCTGCCCCATATATGTGAGCATAACTCTGTAAGCATTACCAGTACAACAGACCAAAATCATATATGAGACAGCAAAATTATCTACAGAATAAACATGTTTGTCTACTGCAGGCTGCACTTTTTCAGGAAAGCACACCCCATTCATATCAAACACAGTACCATACAAACCATCCTCACCTGCATCAAGAGTTAGGCAGGTGACACACTCCACCATATTGCATACGCACCACTGTCTCTCATCAACAGGTACTGTCATGAGTCTTTCACAGTACCTGTGGGTGTTCCTGGCATGACATGTACAATCCTGGACTATAAGCAGTGAGACAGGAGTGAGCACACTGATTATGTGTCCCAGGTATGTATGTCCCTAGCCTTAAACAACATTCTACTGTCGCCCAGAAAGATGGCACAATACAGTCATGAAATGGTTGGCCTTAACATGTGCCTCTTTCATTGTTTTATATTCCCAGTGCAACATTACCTGTGATTGTGGGATGATATGATAAACAGGCCAAGTTGCTCTGCAAGTGATGGCCTCCATCTGTCTTCACAGGTCTTCATGGGTCTGGCACTGATTGTTAGCAGCCCCAAAAGTGACCCCATTAGTAATTGTGGTGAGGTAATCAATACCAACATATAACTGTCAGTGTGGCACACATTGAAGGCCATGCTGCTAAATGGTAGAGGTATATACATGACTCAGACCTCATTGCAAGCATTCTTAACCCTGGGAACTGCAGACATCTGTGCAGTCACACACACCATGGTTCACAGCTACAGAGAGCAGCCCATCCTTACCTGGTCAAGCATCCTAACATACATTCAGAACATAAAGGGGAAACCAGTAATGGCATGGGACATGGTGTTCAGTAAATATGAGACACATAAATACCTCCACACTGTACAGCCTGTAAGATGCATTGAGGGATACTGCATGGGTAGTTCATCACTGACAGCACACACCTATGCAGATGACAGCTAGCTGCAGGCCACCACATGTGACCATTAATCCCATTCTGCCTATATGGACATCATCAACTGTATTAAGAGTTGTGTCTGTACCCTAAACATGGGTCACTTCAATTACTGTAACATGCATTGTAAGGCATACCCATGGCAGCACACAACTGCCCAGAGAGATGTCATCATTCCAATTATAAACACCTCAGTGCAGCCATGGACTACCCCCACATGAGTTGAAGGTGTAGTGCAGTTGACAATACACAACAGAGGTTACCACTGCAGCATACCTACAGTGTCATCATCTAAAACAACACTAACATCTAGTGGTCACGTTTGCACTCACCATCTCCTACAATACCCATCTAGCTACAGTCAGCCATACATACACCTCCAACATGTAATACATCTTCCTGAGGGGTATATACACAGCCACACATCCCCCAACACCTCATCAAAGACTGAAAGCAATAGACACATACACACAAGCGCTATATGCGCATTTTTCTAGATTTATGTAGTATACTATACACTACAGCCATACACCTTCATCTGCCTGGATATGTACACCTGTCTGACAGACATCTGCAATACACAGTCTCCATAACAGGGATAACATACCACTGTCTGACACAAAGTAGGGGCAGTTGCTCATTCTGGAGCAATGTCTCCATAGTATGTACGTGAGAATGGGATCAGTCCTGCACACCTTCACTACAAACAATGAGCTTACTTTGTCTACATCCACTACAGACAGTCCACTCCCCTACTACACATATGTCTGAAACAGCACAGGATGCACCTGCATCTGCTCACTTGTGGTGGTCATGGACACCAGGTATACCAGTGTTGTTGGTATGGCATACTGGATGGCTGACATAGTTTGCGCAGGCGCCACCCCCTCTTTTCACCATCAGTACATCAGGATGTCCACACAAACTCACCTGTCTCCTAAATGTGGGGAATGGTTTACCACTCTTAGCTGAATGTCATGGTATGCATCTGCCATGGGACACAACCACATCACAGCGTACATCCTACATGGGCCAAACCATAACCTTGTAACACCATAGGGTACTGTATTCAAAGGAGGGCTGCCCACTGCCATTGTCCCTGCTGTTTGATGGACGAGTACTGTCACCCCTCCAGAGTATGGTGTGGTGTACACCACTCAGTCACATGATACACCAAGCAGCCTAACTATGCTGTTCTGATAGCCATGGCACAGTTTATATTGGAACCCTTTAACCATGACACTGGTGACCTGCACACACTCCATCACAGACAGTTAGGCATTGTCCAGGAAGGGGTCATGTCTGTTACACGCGGATGACTTGTATGACACAGTCACCATATGCATGGATGGCCTACCTTTACCTGGACAAACCCTGCTATGGCATACCCCACATACCCATTATAGATATAACACTTCCATGTATACATCACACCATATGTTACCATAGGGGTATCACAGTGGTGCACAGACATGACTCACTTATGCCACATAATAGAATTGTCCCCAAGTGGTTTACTCATATCTAATGGAGTAACCTGTTGTTCTGTGTACTGCTCTCTGTTATGAGTGATGTCCTCCCCTGAGGTGCAGGGAACACCTATTACCCTATGTCCAACCATGTCTGTGGATGATTGCATGCTGTGTGCCATCACCAGATCCCCTAATGATGTGGATATCTGCCTAGGAGGGTCTCACACAGATAGATGACTGTTAAAAAACACATGGACTAAGGCCGCATACCACAACATCCATAGTTAACCCCTTTGAGGAGAGTGACGTCCACACATATTATCACAAAACTAAATACATCCTAGGCATGAAATGGTCATGAGGGATCTGTAGACACAGGCGTTTGGCACCAAGACCTATCACTACAACGTTGCATCTGTTGTACAGTAATGCTGCTACATAGCCCAAGACATACATATGGGTATGTCATCAGGGGACATGGGGAGTAAACATCCCTGTATTCCCCCCAATAAGGCCCTGTTCTGTCTATGATTCCCTGTTCATCAATCACATCACACAGTACATGCAGCAGCTGGGGACATCAAGGAGTTTCCCCACCAGGCAATACCAGGACCTCAAACATCTACCATAGAATGATAGCCTAAAATGCCAACAGTCTACCCTGTGTCTTACATAATCCACAGGGGTGAGCTCAGTGTGGCATGCAAGGCAATCACAGAAACCACAATGATGGGAATACTGCATAGGTGCAACTCATGCCTTAGTGTGTTAACACACACACACACACACACACACACACACACACACACACACACACACACACACACACACACACACACACATGCATCAACCCAGTGTGTAACAGCAACTGTGCTTGCTGGCAACTTGGATATGTGTATCACACACTCACCCTGCTGTGGAATGGTCACCCCGTCCATATCAGGCAGGTTAGCTGTTAACACCATTGCAGGCGGAACCTGCATCAATGGATGGTTAACTCCACATACACCCTTGGGATAGCACCTGTGTCCCTGTTGGACTGGGGTAGCAGGTACTGGCATGCATGCACATGAGCTAACAGCCAGCCTAGGCATATGGGTGATCAGGGCCCATATGCCACGTAATCTCATATGGTACCAGTGATACTAGTTATGGCCTGGTGCTGTGACAGAATGTGTTGGTATGTGTCCACACCCATCATTACCCTCGACTGTTGTGTGTCCCCTATGGGCAACATTACAGTAGCATGTCATCCGGGCTACTTCCAACAAATAGGTGAGTACTACTACAGGTGCATGAGGACATATCAGCAACATCTGTGTTACACAATAACAGAGGCCACTGCATATCTGGTGTGGCGTGTCCTCCTGGTAGGTGTTTGACATATGCTGTATCATATGTCTGCAGAATGTGTACATGTGCCTGATAGATATAGAACCCTTGCCAGACAAATGTGGACCTCTACACAGCAGTTGGAAAATGCGTGATGGTTGCCCCCATGTTCATGGAATGTGTGTGTGACATGCTACACCCCTGGAACATATCAATGGTACATTAATATCTGCTACTTTAATCACTCCCTGACATTGTATGGCCCCATGTGCCCACTGCTGCTGAGGCTAAGACTGTGTCTCCCCAGTACTACTGTCTATGACCTGCTGTCCTGCAGCAGGGAGTCACCAGGTATGCTAGTCATAGGTGTCAGGTAATGAGATACAGCTGTGGAGTACACAGGGACCTAGGCCATGTACATCAGGAATGTTAATGGATATCAGGACATTCCTTGAACTAAGCCTGTATGACATTCAGATGCTGAGAGGGGGCTCACTGACAGTACATGATGTGATATGCCAGCTGTATTGACCTCTGCTTATTGTCACTATTGTACAACAGACATTCCAGTATCAGTAATATGTGAGCTGACCATTGCTGTGGTGACTCAGGGGCCAGAGGTGTGATATATGTCAGTGCTGACAGAGCCATACATGATGGCTATAAGTGTTGGACAGCAGAATAACAGCAACATGTCATTACATTAAATATTGTTGAAACCTACTTTTGAGATTCATATATCCCATGACTGCATCCCCCCATCTGAATTCAATTCCATGTGTAATTTTGTGACATACCTGGTACACTGCTGTATTCCTTTGTGGAAGAAATGAAGTGGTGGTCTCCTAGGAAATGGCAGCCTGTCTTCAAGAAGAAGGTGTCAGAGTTGTTTACCATAGGCAGCTGCTTGCCTTTTGTAGGTAATGCTCAGGAACATATGATTGCCTGTGCAGCAATCAGTGACTCCCACTTGCTACTAGCATCCCAAACAGCTGGGTTGCATTATCATTAACCAATGGTATGGCAACACAGTGCTATAATTAAAGGCTTCATGTAGGCCAACAGGGACACAGGTGGATCCCAATGGTGTATGTTCTGTTTCCCATCCAGTTGTCCAGGTTCCTCTTAAAGAGGTCTAGAGAGGTACTCTGCATGACATGGAGAGGGACTCTATTCCACAATCAGCCATGTCTTTGGGACACAGATCTATCCTGTAAACAAGTTTTATTCATGTCACAGACCAGGTTAAGGCCTTGCGTGCAGCTTGCATGAGTTGAGTTTGTCTTACGGATATGCATCAAGGCTGGGCCAGACATAGCCTTGTATGCCAGACACAGGTCACCTCTGAGCAGTCTGTATGAGACTGAGTAAAGGGACAGGGCTTTTAGCCTATCGGTATAGGATAGATGTTTGAGACCCTGGATTTTCCTGGTCAGGAACCTCTGTGGTCTCCCCAACCGCTACATGTGCCTGGCAAGGTTCATGCTGAAGACGGGAATGTACTCAATAATGGGTCTGATAAGGGAGGAGTACAGGGATGTTATAACCTCCTTGTTCCTAGATGACATACCCTGATTTATGAGGTGGGCCATGTAGGAAGCTTTCCATACAATGGAAGCAACATGGTGGTCAGCAGTCAGGTTGCTATCAATCTGGATTCCTGCTTGACTGCGTGCTTAGGGCATTGTTATTAATGTTAACATTTGTGGGGACATCACTCTCCCAAAGGGGATGATGATCCATTTTTTTGTATTCAGCTCAAGGCTATGTTTTTGGCAGCAGTCATTTGTTTGGGTGAGACCCTCTTGGAGGATGTTCACATCACTAGGGGAATTGATGACAGCTCCCAGCTTGCAGTCATCTGCAAACTTGGTCAACCATAGCACACTGGTTTTGGCCTGCACCTCAGAAAAGTGTATCTCACATAACAGAGGCCCCAAGAACAAACTGTGGGGTATGCTACTTGATACGGGTCTCCTGCTTGAGGTGGCTTCCCCTATTTTGACTAGGTGGGTTCTATCATTGAGCCAGTTAGCTACCTATCTGGTAACATACAGACTGATGCCTAGTTGAGAGAGTTTATTTATTATGCCCAAGTGGGGAATAGTGTGAAAGGCTTTAGCCAGGTCAAGGTAGGCAGTGTGCACTGTCTTCCTCTCATCCATGGCTTTGGTGACTGTCTCAAAAAAGTCGACCAACTGTAACAGACATGACCTCCCATTCACGAAGCCAAACTGTGTGGGATCGAGTGTTTGGAGGTTGCCAATGTCCTTGTTAATGAGGCCCATGATAATCCGCTCCATGGCCTTGCAGATCAGGCTAGTTAGGCTGATGGGTCTATAATTTCCCGGATTGGTGGATGGTCCACTTTTGTGTAAAAGGATGGCAGTGGCTGTCCTCCACTCAGCTGGGACAAAGCCGGTAGTCAGGCTTCAGTTGAATAGGGCACTTAATGCTGCTGCAAGTTCCTACCTGAGTTCATGTAGGATGCAGCCTGGGATGTTATCATGTCCCATGGAGGCTGTATATTTTGCCTTTGAGAGAGCAGTGATGGCCTGATCCCTAGATATAAAGGGAAGGGGGAAGGTACTGGGAATGTCCTGATTTACTGATGGGGGTACAGAGGGGTGAAATTTTCACTGAATCTGTCAGCCAGCAGGTTTGCTATATCTACGGCATTTGTATATCAGGTGTCCTTGACCACCAGTTCTAAACAGATCTGAGTGCTACCTTTGAGATTACAGACATATGTGAAGAAGGCCTTATGACTGTCTCTAGTAGATGTGGCCAATCTGGACTCGAAGTTTGCTTTGGAGGATTTCAGTAGTGCTCTTATATGCTTGTTTAGGCTAAGGAGATATTGCTTCCAGTTGGGCACCAGCTCCTTCATGGTCCTGGAAAGCATTTTTTTTCTTTTGTTATAGAGTTTATTTATTGCAGATGTCCACCAGACAGGTTTACACTTCCTTGCAGAGGATGATTTAGTCCTGTCAGGTATTCCTGATTCCATGCATCTATATACATGTTCGCATAGTAGGTATAGTTTTGGATACTTGTGCCAGTTCCTAGAGAGGGGGAGGGGCTGTAAAGCTGTTTATACCATCGCTCAGGAGGCTGTAATCAGCTTTGGTAATTTTTTTTTTGTTTCACCCTACCTAGAGGTGGGTCTCGGGAGATGGTGACTTCAAACATGACCTGATCTTATAAGGGAGGGTGATACTGCAGGGATGCTGCAATGGTTAATCATGTTGATGTTGATTAATACCAAGTCCATGATATTATCACCTTTTGTGGGGGCATTGATTAGCTGTTCCAAAGTATTTGCATTGACAAAATTGAGGAATCTCTGGGCATTTGTGTTCTGGCATGAGTAGTACTTCCAGTCTATGTTTGGGTAGTTAAAGTCACCCAGGATCAGGGTAAAAGGTTGAATATGGATAGATTCAAAGAGGTGTACATAGGCAGTTTGGGCATCTTGGGTCAGATTTGGGGGATGGTAGCTAGCTATGATTTGTATAGGGGTCTTGTCAATGGTTAACTGCACCTGGAGTGTCTCCTGTGCATCATACAGTCTGACCAGGCTGGAGGTGTGTATGTCTTTAATATATATTAAAACTCCACCCCCTTTGGCTTTAGTACACACAGTTTGGGGTCTGAATGTATGATAGGATGAGTAACCAGGTGTGGCTGGGATGCTCTCCACAGCTTTGAACCAGGTTTCTGTGAGTGCGCAGATGTCAGCATTTTCCAAGGTTAAAACTGTTTGCAATGAGTGCAATTTCATGTTTAGACTCCTAGCATTTAGCAGGATGACTTTTAATTTGGGTTTTCTTGCAATTGTTATGTTGGTAGTTTTAACCTCATCATTTTCCTGCCAGTATTCCCATCTGTGCAGTTTAAATAAGGCCATATTCCCACCCTTTGCCATCATTGGACCATTTTCATAAATGGTGAGCAAAGCTGAGCAGTGTGCAACTCCATTTAGCTGAGCTGAGTACAACTTAGACTGGGACTTTTTAGCAATGCTCAAGCCAGCTAAACAGAGCTGAGCACTGTTAAGTATTGCTCAGACAGGTCCTGTTTAAGCATTGCTTATCTTGGCTTAGCAGTGCTTAGCAAAACTGAGCTAGGGGCAAACAAATGTTTTCATTTGAAGAAGTCATAATTGAGTATTAATCACTCATTACTGATACATTATTATTAAGTGTATATATTTTACTTAAGCAATAACTGACAACGTCAGTGTGGTATATTAAGGTTTACCTACGGTTGTTGTGGTTTAATCATGAGGGCAAAGCCCGAGTGATTAAATAAAGGCAACTCTGGGTAAATCTTAATATACCACAACCACGGGGTTGGTTATTGGTATTATACAATGACATTTATTTAAGAGTAAATATTTCCTTTTCTTAAATAAATGTCTTTGTATACCAGTGCCTTGCTGTCCTTCCACATTTTTCCAGTATCTTGGGGCTTTTTCTGATGTACTGCGCATGGTATGGGACTTGCATTCCCACACATACCCAGTACATCAGTGCTTTTCAAAGGAAGCAACACAGAAAAGATGGTCTCCATTGCTCCATTTTGTTTTCTATTTTTTTTTTTTTATATACAAAAAATGTCAGACAGTTTAGTGGTAGGAGAGAGAGAATGGAGGAAATACAAGGAAAATCAGGTATGTGTCTTTAGTTTTGAATAACATACCTGATTTTCCTAGTATTTTCTCCATCCTGTCTCTCTGCTATGTCCAGAGTCAAGAGTATTTTTTTTTTGTTAAAAAAAATCTAAACTTACAGTATATAGCAATGGAATAGAGTCAGGGCAACCGGGCCTTTTTCCACTGGTATATACTAGATTTACAACAGGCACGCTGATTGGATTAAACAATCATCATGCTCAATTTGGAATATCAATGACCAGTCATTGTATAATTTACATGAACTCCCTCTATGTGCTTTCATTACATTGCTTTGGGGTGTGACTGTACTGTATGGGACACTTGTGTTTACATGGGGTTTTTTCACCTTATATCTCCACTGACACTGGGAATTTGGACCAACTACACTACCCTGGTTAACAAATATTAATTATTACATCATTAAATAAAATAAAAAATAATATAGAACTGTTTTCCCATGTAAAAGCTAAATGGTCTGTTTTGGTATTCGAGCCATGCACCTCCTACATACCAAACCACTAAGCTAACAGAGCTGTCCAAATTTTTGCTATACATTTATAAATAGCTTCTTCTATAGCTGACAGACAGCTCCGTTAGCTTAGTGCATGAATTTTCTGAATGATATAAAGTCTGTAACTCAAATGTATTATTTAGGGACTTCGATTCTCAGTGATTTGTCAGAAAACTAGTAATTTTATGGGGGACAGACCAAAATTATGAGGCAAACATCTGGACATTCTGCAAAAATCTGTACAGCTGAGAGGTATGTTAATTTTATTTGTAAAGTGACGTACACCACTATCACCATGCAGGGGGTGTGTGACAGTAACTATCACACACCCGCTGCATTGATTTCAAGTACCATTAGTTATTTCAATGTCCGTGGACACTGTTTTGATTTGTAAAGTGCCATATGGCACTTTGTTAGTGCAGAGGGTGTGCTACAGATCTGCAGGCACTGTAACACACCCCCTAGCACTCATTCAGTATCCGTGTCCACGGCTCCCTCTCAGTAGCATGCCTTCATTAATATGTAAGGTGCACTGCTGAGAGGGGGATGCAGACGGGTCTACTTTATTTATGCGAAAGCATAAAACTGCGAATACATATGGATCAAACCATATGCATCAAAAGTGCAAGCCGTCGAAAACTGTAAACGGAAATCTCCGTAGGTGGAGCTTTCCATTTACTTCAATGTAGTGCGATCTCGGAGTTGGTATATTTAAGTATGCGGGGGGTGTGGGGTGCAGGGGGGCTTGCCCCCCTGCCTGCATCTTTTTTTTTTTCTGTGTTTAAGAGTTCAATGCATATGTGTCATTCTTTATGCATTTGAACTTTTGAACATTCGAGTTAATAAAGTAGACCCGATGCAGACAGACACCATTCACTCCATGTAGGAATAACGCTATTCCTGCACAGAGTTTACTGAATCCTGGGGAGTATCTTATTAATTTTAATGTTCAATTTTTATCTGATATATATGTTTGAATGTACTAGTTTGTTTACTTATCTATGATCGACTGTACTGCCAGTAACCATCCATCTGAATTATTCATACTTTTGTATAACTTCCCTAATTATCTTCATATTTCTCCCTGTCCCTCCTAAAAGTTTTGACTTTCTGGTAGATCATTGATGATTTTTGCCTCTCATTGATGCCATACGTGCAAATTAATGCCCATACCTCCTTTCTTATTAACTTTTGCAACAGATTTAGAGAAATATTTAAAAATGATACTTCTCAGCTCACCAGAAAATTTCAACAGCAAAAAAATTTTCACACAGTAGTAAACTACTCCGTGGAGCAGAACAGCACAATTTGCTGAAACAAATCATTGATGGGGATGTCGCTTAAAGCAGTTCCATAGCAGACCTTTCAACCTCTTAAAGGACATGCCTGCCAATATCAGGCGGCTTCAGTCCTCAATGACTTGCCAGAAAACCAGCTATTTAATGAAGAACAAATGCAAAATAGTAGGCAAATATATGGACGTTCTATGAAACTTTAGACAGTTCAAAAGTACATAGTTCATGCAGACTCCAGACTGTATTTAAAAAAAAAAAAACGGAGCCATCAATGTACTGGTCAGCCATTTGCACAGAGCAGTGCATTTCTTGGATGCCCCAGACTGCCAGAATAAAGACTGTTGATATGATGACATTATTTAGAAAAGGTAAGATTTTATTCTTATAATAATATCATTGTATAATAACAACAATCCACGACTTGAAGCAGGCGACATAGAATTTAGCAATGAATGGCTTTGTTTAATCACTTGTGCTCAAGTCTTGTGATTAAAGTATGACAGCCTTGGGTAAATCATGTGCTACCCATAGTCAGTCATGAATTATTGCTAGAATAAAGCAGAATCATTGGTTTTATCGAATAAAGCACTGTAGAGTCAATAAAACATGTCCACATTCCTTAACTGTAATATATTATTTTAATTGTTTTAGTTTACAATTAACAGCTGTTATAACTGTTCAAAAACATTTCAGCATACCTTTACCGAGCACTCTTTTTCAATGAGGAATTCTGTGAACTAGTAACTAACTGGCTATTATTTGTGATTTCTTGTACTGGACTTGAATTAAACAACAACAAGCCTTACCTGGAATCCATTTCAGATTAAAATATCAAAAGCCAAAGGCACATGAAACTACCTTTTGTTTGTCAGTACTATTGATTAATTGAACCTATCACTTCTTTCCAGGACAAAGAGTTTCATGGGTCTATATTAAATCAGTGAAAGCTTAAAATAGTGAACGCTGATTTATCAACCCTTTAAAAGTGAAAGCTAGAGAGGCTGAACACATGGAACAGAAAAAAGAATCGCTCTTACACACAAAAAAAAAAAAATAAATAAATAAATAAATAAATAAATCAATAAATAAAAAAAACTTCCTACCTACTTAAATATACCAACTCCAAGATCTCCCCACAGTGGAGGAAATGGCAAAGTCCCGAAAATGACCCATTGATTTTTTTCCCTGGGAAAAAAAAATCGCTGTTCTGTGTGTTTGGGCTTTGAAGCTTTCGCTTTTAAAGGGTCGATAAATCAGCATTCACTATTTTAAGCATTGGCTGATTTAATATAGACCCGGTTTCACTAGGGTTGATGGCTGGCTGTGCGAAACCAGAACATCACATCCACACTTTCTTTTTGTTAAATAAAAAAAAAAAAATTATTTACACTTTTAAAAGAGCAATTGTACATCTTCAATACAAACCTTTGTCTTAGCATGATAAGTATGAGAATTCATTAAAGGTCTTTGCACTTTATTCTGACATCAGAAATAACACATTTTGCAAGCAGTTTTTGTTTTATATGAGAATTTTACACAAAGCAGAATATGTATATTTTTAAGAGAAATATATCAGTATCATATAAATGTTTTATACCAGTTATGACTTTCTGACTTTAAATTGATTAGGTATGAAATGCATTTTTCATAACAGTTAGTTATTTTACCAGATGCCTGCCAGGTAGACATCTGAAGAGTTGTTTTCTAGCTAGAAGCATATTTTGAAAGCAGGACGTTTCTTTTCACACTCTGTTTATGTAATTCAGAATATTTTTACCATGATTATTATTGAGTTCCAATACAATCTTGCTAGTATTCATAATTCCAGGGATTCAGAAAGAACCCCACAGTCGTTATTTAGAGCTGCGGCCTAATAGGACTGTTTTAGTGCTCACAGAAAATGTGCTTCAGTGACATGTTAGCTGCACTGAGGAAACAGCTCAGTACTGGCTAATTTGCTTGTCTCTGAATTGCCCATAATTACTGAGAGTGCAAAATCAGTACTGTCCTGTTGTAGTCACCACTGGTGGCCCATGAATTGCATTGGCACAGGCACCGCCACCCATTCACTCTCACACACTCACACAGACACATTCAAACACACACACACACACACACACACACACACACACACACACACACACACACACACACACACACACACACACACACACACACACACACACACACACACACACACACACACACACACTCCAACATACCTCTTATCTGTCCCTGAGTTGACAGAAGGTCTCCTGATATATCTTCTTAATTTTGTGCTTGCTACCCTTCCTGGACCCTTAGTGTCAGTTGATAGTGCCAAACATTAGAGTTTCATTCTTCTTAATGTTTCTAAAGTGCATTGTGATGCTAGACCTGCCATTCAACTAACTTTTTAAGTCAATCCAAGTAAGAGTTTAACACTGTCCCTGATTTTACAAAATACAGTTGATGTTACCATTTATCTTTTGTGCTGCAAAACTTTTTGTACTATTTTTTTAAGTGGCATTAGGGTACAATATAAATAGTATTTCAGCTATCTAGTGTTCTACTCCCCACAATATTGCAGGATTTGTTTGTAAGTCTAGGGTTGTGTGGAGGTATGGCAACCCCATCATACACACACACACACACACACACACACACACACACACACACACACACACACACACACACACACACACACACACATACACTGCCCACTCCTACCTTGCTACTAAACTGCCTAGTGTGTTACTCTAACAGAATCTCATACATTTGAAGTAATGGTGAATGTAAACTTTTTGCTGTGTTCATTCACATAGTCAGCTGAGGTAGCTTTATGCTAGGCTGCACAAATGCCTTACCATAGGCATTTCTGAGTTGATCACATGATTAATTAGCATAGGTCACTCCCCCTGAATGCTTCAATGGCATTTCATATAGAAAATAAAATCAGGTAGATTGCTGCTTCACAGGTTGACACCCCTGCTCAAAAAATTTAAATAAAAAACAACAACTGTGTACTGAGCAGAAGTGAAAGTGAGAATATGACAAAAGATAACAGTCCCAGTTGTAAAATCCATGTAGTTTATTGCAAATAAGATTAAACGGATAAGCGCTTTCACTATATCAGCTTCACTGATGAAGCTGATATAGTGAAAGCGCTTATCCGTTTCACTATATCAGCTTCACTGATGAAGCTGATATAGTGAAAGCGCTTATCCGTTTAATCTTATTTGCAATAAACTACGTGGATTTTACAACTGGGACTGTTATCTTTTGTCATATTCTCACTTTCACTTCTGCTCAGTACACAGTTGTTGCATTTCATATAGGTTGCAGATCCTGCCCACTCTGGTGCTGTACCACTTCATTGTACAGCATTGTAGTAGTGCAGTCTCTGAATCAGAGATGTTTACTGCAAGGAGTAAAATGGGCTGACCCGTCTTGGTAAACTTTCTGAAGTCCTTCAGTGAATAACACTATTTCTGCTAAGCTTTTTGAAAAAAATGTACACTGTTGTGTGGGTTTCTGCCCATTTCTAAATGTATATATATTGCAGAGCCCTTAACATCAGTAATGCATCAAGGTTCACTGGAAAATATGGAGTAAGTCTGGTAGTTCTTACTTGTTACCATTACATTGTCTTCTGATATCATACAATATCTTGTCCATTCTGCATATTCTATTTAGTTTTGTTTTTCTTTCTGGAGTCATAATCTATAATGACATGGCTATAACACATCTTTTTTGAGGGAAAACAAGGAAGATTTGTTCTAAACTCAAATTTTAAAATGATCTCTGCAGGTGAATTTTCTAAGGGACTGTGAGGTATGGATCTTACCTCATATGAACATCTGAATGTCCTGTTACCAATATACTAAATGCGTTCTGAAGGCCTTTTTAAGAGTGAGCAAAAACCTTTCAACTAACCCATTTAATTGTGATCAAAGCGATGGTATTCTTCAATGTTTGAAACTCACAGTTATGGCGAAGGCTTTGGATTGCTTCCCAGTGAATTGTGGACCACTATCCTCGTTAACAGTTTCAAGCATGCCAAATAATACTTAAGCACTGACTGGAATTTGAGCCATTGTAGATATTGCAGTTAATAGCCCAGTGACAGGATATGCACTATAATCATCAATACAATTAGCAGACATTTTCAAGGCAACCTATGATATAAATATTAATACTAAGGTCTTTGAATGGCAGTTTAGGTAATTCAGATATCTGAACCGGTGCTGCTGTTTTCCTCTAAAAATGTTGTCATACAAGCTATACATCCTTTGATCACAGTCTGTATAGACCTATCAATATTACAAACTACAACTTTTCTTTTCCTAAGGCTTATGTTTAACCATTCATTGGTGAGTCTTGTGTAATTTATTGAACACTTAATAAAACTGAAGTAGCATTTAGTTCCTATCAGCATGAAATTTCCATCATTAGACGTTGTGTGTCTGTTGACAGTGACAATATAACTTTCAATATGTCAGCTATCTGTTTATACCATGAATTACTGTTACAGGTCTTTAACTTCTGAAATACTGAATGGTTACACTTCCCTTTCTTCTAAAAGCATCAGTGTGAGAACTCAAATGTAAGTAAAGGAATTGATTTATTTCTTGGCTATTTTACATTCTTTTGTTACTGTTAGATACCATTGTATTGGATGCCTTGATATTTCACACTTCCATTTTTCTATTTCTGTTTGAATACAATTTCTTTATGTGCTAACAGTTCTCTTCTGTTTTCCTTTTCTTCATAAGGCTCATACTGGAATGTTTGTTCCAGAATAAAACAATCTCTGAATTGTTTCAAATCTTCACTCAGACTTGTTACATATTAGGTAAAAACACTGAGTAATGAATCTAACTCTCTGTCCGGTTTGTTTATTTGTTGCTGGACATTTATGTCTTCAGAGCTTGCATTTGTTGAGCTGTAGGTCTTAATGAGATGCAACAGGTCAAGGAGGGTAGAAACCATAAGGGAGCAGAATGCAGAAGGTAGGGTGTGACACGTGTGCCCCGGCCCAGCAATCAAGGAGCCTCAATCCTCAGCACTAACACCAGAGAGGGCGTCTCATATAGGAGAAAGGATAACAAATACATACAGTAAAGTGCAATTTCCCTTAACAGCACACAGAGATCACAGTCAGTATGGGGCTGGTTGCTCCCTTGCTCTCCAGGTCCCCAATAAGACTCTCCACTGGCACAGCTATAGAGTCCAGATCTCAGCCTAGCTGGCAAACTAACCTCCAGTTAGGGTTGCCACCTTTTAACAAGGGCAAAGTGGGACATGGGGGTGTGGTCAACAGGATAGAGGTGTGGCCAACATGACACTGGCCATACCCCCACCACGACATCACCAGAGTTGTTAGGAGATGCAGTATTAGTTATGGATGCAACATTGTGACATTACAGCATACTGAAAACTCAAACCATTTAAATGAAGTGAACTATTACTGCAAACACACACTAATCAGTTGTAACAATGAATAAACTTTAAAGGAATAAAAAACACACTACTCATTAAACAGACACTTGTTTATTTAAAAAGTTAAAAAATTCATAAACCAACCATTGCTATTCAGAAAGAAAACTTAAAAAAATTCTACATACCACATACAAGCCAAGAATAAAATTAAGACTTTTTATTGTCAATTAAAGCTAAAGCAAAGAAAAAACACAAAACTACATACCCTAGTACTACATATGCACCCTAGCAAATTAATGCTAAACAAAGAAAAACACAAAATTATGAACTGCACCCTAGTACTTTATACTGCACACTAGTACAATAAATCACTTTTTTTAAAAAGTGTATTTTGAATTTGATTTTATGGCTTGAAGAAGGGCCCGATTTGAAACAATATTTGAGTAAAAGTCACAACATTTCATCTGGTAATTTACACTCATCATTAGTTCAGCTTTTAACAAGTCCACACTACATCGGTTTCACACATCTGTCCATTTACCTTTCACCAATGAAAAAACTCTTTCTGCAAATGCGTTTGAGGGCGGTATAGATAAAACCCTAGCAATTACCGGATAGAGTGTAGTCAGTTCAGGCCCTTCTTTGAAAAGCTTCAGCCACTTCTCTCCTGGGGTCAAGCTTGTGTTACATAACTGTTCGAGAGAGGGCCTAATTGCCAAGTAGTCCCTAAAAAGATAATCTTCATCTACATCCTGCAGACTCAGGGCAGTGGCAAGTCACTGAAGGCAAATGGCTCATTTAGAGATAATTTAGATAGTGTAAACAAGTAGTTGCTTTCAGTATAATCAAACCACTGCTCCAGGTATTTCACTGCTGTCTCCAAGAACACAATGAAGTCTCTTTTCAGTTTGTTAGCAGAAGTGCTGTCTAATGTGCTCATAAGTGCCCTAAGTTTCCCTCCAAAGAAAGCACCTTCAGCTCTTGCCTGCAGTTGTTGCTTCAGAGAGACCATTACACAAAAAGTTTCCATGGCAGTAAGTGCTGATTTTTCTAATGTACTTATATGCTCATTAAAATCAACAAGAACAGCACAGAGAAAGTGCAAATAGTACTGGTGCAGCGTAGGCAATTCATTCTCACCATGTTCATTAGCTGAAAAGTACTGCCATATCTGCCGGGGGGGGTGTCCTCTTCTCCCCGAGAGAGGAAATAGGACTGGAGCACTGGGAGATTTTTCACTACTCTTTCAATGGCTGGGAGTAGTGACAGCCACCTTGTTGGCACATGTCTTAACAGACTCTCAAATTCCATGCCACAAAACTCAAAGTCGTCTTTCAAGTCTCTGGTCCTTGTGGCCAAACCTGAGAAGTGACTGAAAAGTCTCATTACAAATGCTTCCATGTTGTATGGTAGTTGTGCTGCAGCTTTTTTGGCTGCATTGTGAATGATATGGGCAAAACAGTTAGCCTTCTGGAGTGATGGGCACTTTTCTTTTAATCTGGTATACACACCAGATTTCTTCCCATAGTTCACACTGGCATTATCAGCCCCATAATCTGAAATATGGTTCCAGGGCAAGGAGTGCCTTTCCATAATGTTGGAAATTTGCTGTGAAAAAGCCTGTGCCGATTCATCAGGGTCTTCATAGAAGTCCAAAGGGCCATTCACCACCCCTTCTTCTTTAGAAAAATACCTCACAACAAGGGGAAATAATTTTATGTTCCCCTTGTTGGAAGCATCTGATGAAATTGCAAATGAAGTACCTGGTTTTTGAAGGTCATGCAGGAGGCATTCCAATGAGTGTGGTCCCAAAACATTTTCGACTATGGCTTCAGCCTTGGTTCTGCCACAAGATAGTTTCTTTGCAGTGTCTGAGTCACTGTACAACTGGCTGGCCAACTTTACTGCACAGTCCAAGCTGTTATACGAAATATTGTGCTTAACAGCATGGAAAACCTCAGAGGCTTCTGCTGCAATGATCCTAAGTTCTGGTCCCTCAAGGTTTGCATTCCTTGCCCACTTTGTCATCAGTTGAGTGGATTTAGCTTGAAGAATGGCAGTCTTACGTTATTCAGTTGCCTCATGTCATGCGACATCATTTCTTCCACCGTGGGTCACTAGAAATTCTCTCTTGCGGTACCTGCAGAATGCTTTGACATCAGTGCATCTCTTGATCCAGTCAAATTCTGTTTTCCAAACGTCCTGCCACTTGCACATTCTCTTGCTGCTGGTTGACTGTGATGAAACTGCTGCTCTCTTCATGCTTGAATCTGTACTTACCTGATATGCAACATATTTACCAACACTGTTAGTAGGGTTCAGTAGCATACTGCTGCACAGCACAAATGAGTTGGCTTAATTGGCACACAAAAAACTGGCTCGAAAAACATTGGCATGCGAAAGAACTGGCTCTAAAAACATTGGCACACGAAAGAACTGGCTCAAAAAACATTGGCATGCGAAAGAACTGGCTCGAAAAACATTGGCATGTGAAAGAACTGGCTTGAAAAACATTGGCATGCGAAAGAACTGGCTCGAAAAACATTGGCATGCGAAAGAACTGGCTTGATAAAACATTGGCACACAAAAGAACTGGCTCGAAAAATATTGGCACATGAAAGAGCTGGCTCGAAAAACATTGGCATGTGAAAGAAATGGCTTGAAAAACATTGGCATGTGAAAGAACTGGTTTGAAAAAACATTGACACACAAAAGAACTGGCTCGAAAAACATTGGCATGCGAAAGAACTGGCTCGAAAAACATTGGCATGTGAAAGAACTGGCTGTAAACACATTGGCATGTGTAAGAACTGGCTTGAAAAAACATTGGCACACAAAAGAACTGACTTGAAAAACATTGGCATGCGAAATAGCCAAAGAATGGATCAAAAAAGAGTTTACAAACAGTTTGAAAAAGGTCAAATAGTAAATGAAGTAATGTAGGGGGCATTTTGGCCATTGAAAACTAACATTAATACAGCTTGTAGAAAATGAAATGCATTATTTTTACCACTGAACATGCCCACCTCACCCCACCCCTCAAGACAAAAAAAGTTAACCACATTCACTGAACCAAAAAACAGTAAAATGAATGAGAATGCACAGTGGATACCATAGACCTAAATTAGCTTTTGACCACAGCAGTTAAGAAATGTATGGCACTAATTTGCACAGTGCAATGATCTATTAATGAACATGCCCAACAGCAGCACTGGTCGTAATTGGATTATAATGAAAACAGTAAATAAGTATGTTGAAGACATCACTAAAACACAAAATACAAACTTTGCTACTTATAGACGCAAACTACCCTGTAACAACGACATGGTTTAGCACAATCTCAAATACATTGCATTAACTTCTGAGCATCCATCCACAAAAAAAAAATAAACGGGAAAAAAGTCCATAAACATTTTAACTTTTAAAAATACTTCTTGCAAGAGAAGTAACATAAACTACAATGTACAGCAGACTCCATAGGCTCCTTTTACCACAAACATAGCAATTAATCCAGCATAGCAATGCAATAAACAGGCCCAAGTAAAAGCAACACACCCATATTCACATTACAAGCAAAGCAGTACATTTTAACCTTATTAAAAATGCATAATAAATTAAATGCACACATTTACAAGTATAAATGAAAAGAATCTTGAAACAGCTTTGGCAAATTGGCAACATGTACCTACTAGAATAATAAATGAATTACATTAACTGTTAACATTCCCCCTCAAAAGGTAGACTTGTACCACATAGACATGGACTTGCAGGAACAGGAAAAATTACCTAAACAGTATATCGTAACTTCCTGAAAACAGCATTAAAGTGCACACATTTCCATACAAAAAAGTGCAAACTATGCTCGAACATTTCCTATTTGCAAACAGACAATACCCAGAAAAAGCTACGACAATAGAAATGCGTCACACTAAATTTAAATTTCACTGCCCCCCCAACAGAAACAAACAACTTCTATACACAGTCAGCCTTTTAAAAGTAATGCTTCCAAATCATACCCCCAAGAATAATAACAATTACATATACATTCAGGTTTTATATCTTTAAAAACTACTACTCAAAAATATCAAAATAACCACTGCACAGATTTAAATACTGCATACTGCACCCACCATCTACCTCTAAACATTAAAAAAATTAAACCACAATATATTCACATTTTAAACTAGTACTCAAAAGTCTCAAAATAACCACTGCACAGATTTAAATACTGCATACTACATCCCCATCTACCTCTAAACATTAAAAACTTAAATAAAGCACACTATTCCCATTTTAAATAACTAAAGCCACAAAATGCAATTATCTACTTACCACTATCACAGTTATTGCTGGGCTAGCTTGCTTCCTTCCTGCTGGAAAGGCTAGTTGGTTGTTCAAGCAGTGGCTGGGCTGGCTGGCTCCCTTGCTGGCTTCTTTCCTGGCTGGCTGGGCTGGCTGGCAGACAGGCTCCCTTGCTGGCTTCTTTCCTGGCTGGCTGGGCTGGCAGGCAGGCTCGCTTGCTGCTTCTTTCCTGGCTGGCTGGGCTGGCTGGCAGGCAGGCTCCCTTGCTGGCTTCTTTCTTTCCTTCCTGGCTGGCTGGCTGGCTGGCTTCAATCCTGGCTGGCTGGCTGGCTTCAATCCTGGCTGGCTGGCTTCAATCCTGGCTGGCTGGCTTCAGTCCTGGCTGGCTGGCTTCAATCCTGGCTGGCTGGGCTGGCTGGAGATAGAAATTAAATCAGATCTTTCGCAGCTGCTATAGAGCTTAGTGCTCTACAGCTGCGACCTTTATGGGGCTCTTCTGAACAAGTTCCCACCCCCTCCAATCTCTGCAGCCAATTACTGTGCTGCATTACCACCCGGACCTAGCAGGGAATACCTCTAACTGCAGGTCCGGGTGGTGACGTAGCCGCATTGCCGTGGAAAAACCGGAAGTATTTTCGGCTTTTCCACGGCAATTGATTTGAATTACGATCGCAAAGTGAAAAGGGGAAAAATGGGACTTTTAAAGTCCCATGCTTGGTGACTGCAGGAAGCGGGATGAGAGGCATCAACCCGTGAGTGTCCCACTGACAACGGGACAGGTAGCAACCATGCCTCCAGTACCCTCTCTGTCCAACCAGTGCTTCGTGTCCCTGCTCAAGTAGCTGACACACACACACACACTCACACACACACACACACACACACACACACACACACACACACACACACACACACACACACACACACACACACACACACACACACACACACACACTTTGAGATAAGTATTTGTACAACTTCACAGACACTCCTGGGAAAGGCTGACACAGATTCTCCAGCTGTGCCCCTATAACCACACTATACGGTAGTAATTCCTGCCACCACCAGCTAATAATTATCAGCTACCCAAAGGCCCTTAAAAAGGTGTCCAATTATTACTGTGCAATATTATTATCCAATAGTACTGTAAATGAACAGTTAAAGCTTATCAGGGGGGGCTTTCACAGTTTTACCAAAAACATGCAATGTACTCTAGAGCTTAAATTATCTCTACATAAACCAACCACAGTTGAAAAAGGTTTAAAAATATTTAATAATAAATACTAAAAACACAACACACAATACTACTACTACACCACAGTGCCACTCAAGAGTTCAGAGATCACACAGAAACTTAAAATAATTCAGTAGTACAGTTCTGACATAACAGAAAAACACTTAGTCTAATCTTTTCTAATTCCTAGCTATTGCTACAAGAAAACATACTTCTAAAGTAACTTACTTACATAGAGCATAAGGCAGTGCTGAGTTGGATAGTCAGACAAAAATGCTTACAATCTCTCTCTGAGCAATAGTTTTTAAAATCACTAACAAACATTTCTGCTGGGCCCTCCCAGATTACATCATTTTTGACATTTTGCATGGGGTTCCCAGGCCAACAGGCTACATTATTTAGCAAGCTAACACCTGCTCAGGAAGCTACAACAATAAAAGACATTTCACATGTGCACTCTAGTAATTATTCCTTAAGTTAAAACAATAGAAAGAATGTGCTAGCCCAGACCAAATAGCTCTGGGTTCCGGAGATCAAAGAACATACAAGACATCATTTTAACCTCAAAAGAAAGATTTGAAATGCTTGACTTAGTTTTCCTTACAGCAGATGGCAATGTTGCTACAATCTTGAAGTTCAACATTTTATTATTTTCTTTCATTTAAGGAGCAAAGCCTGTATTTTGGGTGGCCTAATGGTTAAGGTGTTTGCATTACAAACACAAGGTGCAGGGTTTGAGTCTCACAAGGGATAATTAGCTAGGCTTAAAATGGCTCGCAAGGGCAGTTAGCCTAGTACTGACCTGTGAACCTATGTGGAAAAAATATATACAATTGACAGAATTATATACCAGATTCTATTTGACTAGGCTGGCAGCCTTCACTCATCTTTACCAGTCTTCACATCCCCTCCGGAGAACTCAAGCTAGTTTTTCAAGTGACTCTTGAGAAACGCCACTTGATAGGGTTAGGTCTATCTGAGTGTACCTCACCCCATTCCCTGTCTTGAGAGCCCCTCTGCATTGGCATTGCTACTCCCACTTTGGTGCTGCACTGACATATCATATGCTTGAAACCCCAGGCTCCATCTTAGCAACTAGGCATTTTGCTGGCTGGCTCTGTTTAACCATATTAGGGGGTTGTGATCTGTCATTACAGTGAATTTCTTTCCATACAGATAAGGCTGAAGTTTTTGCAATGCCCGCACTATGGTTAGACATTTCTTTTTTACAGCTGTGTAGCATTCCTCCCTGGGTTGGAGCCTACAACTGAGATAAACCACTGGGTGCTCTTCACCCTCTGAAGAAATCTGGCTAAGTACAGCCCCCACCCCATGGTTTGAAGCATCCACTTGCACAGCAAATAAATTATTTGCTGTAATCTGGACTGGCTAACACAAGCGGTCCTCCCAAAGCTTCTTTAAGCTTCTGGAATACCTGCTTATATGCTGGGGTGTACATTACCTTATCTGGCCTATTCTTCCTTGTCAGGTCTGTGAGGGGAGAAGCTATGGTACTATAACTGGGGACAAACTTTCTTTAGTACCCTGCTGTCCCTAAAATGCCCTCACCTGCTTTTTAGTAACAGGTGCAGGCCATGCCTGAATGGCTTCCACTTTGGCAGTTTCTGGCCTTATCTTACCGCTCCCCACTCTATGTCCTAGGTAGGAGACCTCTGTCATACCCACCTGACATTTGCTCGGCTTAATGGTCAACCCTGCCCTCTGTACTCTGCCCAGCACCTCCCTGACATGCTGAGGGTGCTCTGGTCAGGAATGGCTGTAGATGGCAATATCATCTAGGTAAGAAAGGGCAAACCCTCCTGCTCTTGCTAGGATATTATCCACCAGCCTCTGGAAAGTTGCTGGGGCATTCTTCATCCCAAAGGGCATATTTGTGAACTCATACAAGCCAAAAGGAGTCACAAAGGCTGACTTTTCTCTAACACTGGGAGTGAAGGGCACCTGCCAGTAACCCTTGGTAAGATCAATGGTTGTAAGATACTTAGCCCCAACCAGCTGCTCTAGGGCCTCATCTGTCCTAGGCATGGGGTAAGCATCCAACTCTGTGTGACTATTTAATTTCCTGTAGTCCACACAGAACCTGGTGCTGCCATCCTTCTTTGGCACCAACACAACTGGGGAGGCCCAGGGACTGTTGGACTCTTGAATCACTCCTAGTTCCAATATCTCCTGTACCTCCTCCCTCATAGTCTGTCTGACACTCTCAGGCACCCTATAAGGGGCCTGCCTAATAGGCCATTGCAGTCCTGTATCCACCTGATGCTGCACCAGGTGGGTGCACCCTGGTTTCCCAGTGAACATGTCCCCAAATTCCTGCAACACTGCTCGGATTTCCCAAACCTGGGTAGGAGATAGCTGCTGGGACAATACTACCCCTTCCACTGAGGTGTCAGGCTGAGCCTCACTGAGGAGATCAGTCCCCAGATCTCCATCAGACTCCTCCTGCAATCCACTGTAAATTATCAGCACGAGGGCCTCCCTGTCATGGTAAGATTTCTTCATGTTAACATAGTGCAATTTGTGCCCCTGCCATCTGCCTAGCAGTTCCACCATGTAGTTAACATCACTTACCTTTCTTACCACCTTGTAGGGACACTCCCAAGCTGCATGCAGCTTCTTGTGTCTGACAGGAATGAGAACCATTACCTGCTGCCCTACAGCATACTCTCTAGCTCAAGCTTCCTGTCATACCACACCTTTTTCTGTTGTTGGGCTTCTGCCAGGTTCTTCTGGGCCAAGCCCATGAATTCCCTGAGCCTTGACTTGAGGTTTAGGATGTATGCCACAACAGACTCCTTGTGAGACTAGCACAAATCCTTCCCACTCATCTCAAATTAAATCTAGAGGTCCCCTCACCCTATGCCCATACAGCAATTCAAAGGGTGAAAAACCTGTGGATTCCTGGGGAACCTCTCTGTAAGCAAACAACAGATGGGGCAAATATTTGTCCCACTCCCTCTTAAATTGATCTGAAAATGCCCATAGCATGGACTTGATTGTAGAGTTTAAACTCTCAACAAGACCATTAGTCTGGAGATGGTAGGGGGTAGTCTTCATGTGCTTCACCCCACAGGACTTCGACAGACAAGCCAGCAGGTCTGACATAAAATTGGCACCTCTGTCAGTCAGTATTTCTTTTGGGAAACCTACCCTGCTGAAAATCTCTAACAAAGCATTTGCCACCTTCTCTGCCTCAATGGAGGACAAAGCCACTGCCTCAGGGTATTGTGTAGCATAATCCACTAACACTAGGATATGCTTTTTCCCTGTGAAACTTGGGGTACTCAGAGGACCCACAATATCCATAGCTTCTCTCTGAAATAGTTCCTCAATCACAGGCAAAGGCATCAAAGGAGCTCTCACCTTGTCTCCTGCCTTGCCTACCTTTTGGCACTGCTCACAGGTCCTGCAGTACCCTGTTACATCTCTGAAAATTACAGGCCAATAGAAGTTTTGCATAATATGCCTCTTTGTACGTTTTATGCCCATATGACCTGCAAAGGGAATATCATGGGCTATGGCTAGAAGTGCCAGATGGTAGGCTCTAGGCACTACCAACTGCTGTACTCTATCACCTTCTAGCCCTCCCTCAGGTGTGCACTCTCTGTATAGTAACCCTTTGTTCCAGTATACAGATTTCCCCTTTCCTTGAAAATCAGGTGCCTCCCTAGCTACCTGCCTTAGGGCATGCAATGTAGGGTCTGAGAGCTGAGCCTGTCTCAGCCCTCTCCTTGTAACCCTTCCCAGCTCCTCTTCCACAGGAAGTCTGGCATCCTTTGACAGTGGTGCCTCACTGTCAGCCTGGGTACTACTACTCACCTCTACCTTTGCAGTCACTCTGTCCAAGGAACCATCAGTACCCACAAGCAGCTGTGGCTCACCTTCAGTCTCACTGCTACAGCATAGCTCACTCCCTGAAGTAACCACCTCACCAGTCCTGGCTGCAAGTATGCAGTCTGTCTGGGTCTCCCCAGGTTACCAGACACACATGCTTGTCTCCTAGCCTGACCACGTGTAACTACATAAGCACATAGTACAGCCTCATCCAAATCCTCCCCTCTCTGGACATCTGCAGGATGGTAGTTTAGTACCCTGTTGTCTCAAGACAACCTACTATTGGCATTTTATCTTTCCCACTTACTAGCTCCCTCATCTTTGGTTCCCCACCTTGCCTCCATGGACACCTGTATGCCACATGGCCCCACTGGTTGCATTCAAAACATTTAACCCTAGCTCCTGGACATGTACCTGGACTAGTGGCTTCTCCTGCTACTGGCTGATTCTGTTGTGGCAGTCTGTGCTGCCCACCATGGGTTCCTTTAGACTCATGAGCAGTACTGGGGGTCCCCTTCCTGTGCAGGGCTTCCCTGCTGGCCAGGTATAGGTCTCCCTTCTTCCCCAACTCATCTGAAGTAGCACATTGTCTATCAGCTAACCAGATCCTCATGTCCTCAGGCAAAGTGCTAAGGTCTTGTTCCCTCACCAAAACGTCTGCCAGCACTTCAAAAGTGGTGACCTGATATCCACTCACCCAGCTATGAAAATAAGTGCTCGGTTCAGCAACATTTGTACACACACTTTCATCTGCCTTGCTTCTATGCTCATGAAGCTTTTTCCTATACAGTTCAGATGTTAGCTTAAACATTCTGAAAGACATTTTTTTACAGCAGTATAATCAAAACAGACAGCATCAGGCATTATTGACAAAAACGTTACAGCTTTCCCATGGAGTAAGGGGGTCAGGAACCATACCCAGAGCCTTTGGTCAACCCAATACTGTTTGCATACCCTCTCAAACATATGAATGAAACTAACAAAATTATCCCCCTCTTTAAATTGTGGAAGAAATGTACTGACCTGTTGTGCTTCTGGGGTCCAGTTACTCCCTTCCCCATTACCTCCATGACTCTGGCAAAGAGTCAGCATTTCCCTCTCATGCCTCCTCTGATGCTCCTTTTCTTCAGCTTCTATCTCCAAATGCCTGTCCTCCAACTCAATTCTCTTTAGCTCCAGCTGGATTTTTAAGTCCACTTCAGAAAGGTTGAGCTGTCCATTCTCCAAGGATATTGTATCTCCACTGCCAGTCTGATTGTCCTCTGCAGTAAGGTTGAGCTGTCCATTCTCTGAGGATATTGTATCTCCACTGCCAGTCTAATGTTCCTCCTGGATGCTGTTTTCTGATGCAGCTGTAACCAAGGCTGCAATCAGGTTTGCTTTAGTCTGGTTTCCATGCACCAGTCCCCTAGCCTGGCACATCTCCACCAACTGGCTCCTTGTCAGCTTTCCATACTCCTGCTCACTCTGACTAACTAAAAGAAATAAAACAATTGTGATCTGAACTCTGAGTATTCTCTGCATGGCTGTTTAGAGTACAAAACACCTTCAGATATCACTGTACATAAGCTACAGGATTAACTCTACCCACACCACTACAAGCCAATTAGTATTTGCCAACTAATTAATATGTGATGTGGATATCCCACTGCTGCCAAACACAAATGTGAGGTGGATAACCAAACCACTGCCACCACAAATGTGATGCTCATGCCCTGGCCCAGCAATCAAGGAGCCTCAATTCTTACCACTAACACCAGAAAGGGTGTCTCATATAGGATAAAGGATAACAAATACACACAGTAAAGAGCAATTTCCCTTAAGAGCACACAGAGATCACAGTCAGTCTGGGGCTGGTTGCTCTTTTGCTCTCCAGGTCCCCAATAAGACTCCCCACTGGCACAGCTATAGGATCCAGATCTCAGCCTAGCTGGCAAGCTAACCTCCAGTCCCCTCTCTGTCCAACCAGTGCTTTGTGTCCCTGCCCAAGTAGCTGACACACACACACACACACACACACACACACACACACACACACACACACACACACACTTTGAGATAAGTATTTATACAACTTCACAGACACTCCTTGGAAAGTCTGACACAGATTCTCCAGCTGTACCCCTATACCCAGACTATACGGTAGTAATTCCTGCCACCACCAGCTAATAATTATCAGCTACCCAAAGGCCCTTAAAAGGGTGTCCAATTATTACTGTGCAATATAATTATCCAATAGTAGTGTGACTGAACAGTCAAAGCTTATCAGAGGGCCCTTGCACAGTTTTACCAAAGACATGCAATGTACTGTAGAGCTTAAATTATCTCTACATAAACCAGCGATAGTTGAAAAGTGTTTAAAAATATTTAATAATAAATACTAAAAACACAAGACAATACTACTACACCACAGTGCCACTCAAGAGTTCAGAGATCACATAGAAACTAATAATTCAGTAGTACAGTTCTGACATAACAGAAAAACACTTAGTCTAATATTTATTAATTCCTAGCTATTGCTGCAAGAAAACATACTTCTAAAGTAACTTACTTACACAGAGCATAAGGCAGTGCTGAGTTTGATAGTCATACAAAAAGGCTTACAGTCTCTCTCTGAGCAATAGTTTTTAAAATCACTAACAAACATTTCTGCTGGGCCCTCCCAGATTACATCATTTTTGACACTTAGCCTGGGGTTCCCAGGCCAACAGGCTACATTATTTAGCAAGCTAACAACTGCAAAGTAAGCTACAACAATAAAAGACATTTCACGTGTACACTCTAGTAATTATTCCTTAAGTTAAAACAATAGAAAGCATGTGCTAGCCCAAACCAAATGGCTCCGAGCTCTGGAGATCAAAAAACATACAAGACATAATTTTTACTTCAAAGGAAAGATTTGAAATGCTTGACTTAGTTTTCCTTACAGCGGATGGCAATGTTGCTACAATCTTGAAGTTCAACATTTTAGTATTTTCTTTCATTTAAGGAACAAAGCCTGTATTTTACATTCATATATACAATTGACAGAATTATGTACCAAATTCGATTTGACTAGGCTGGCAGCGTTCACCCATCTTTACCAGTCTTCACATAGGGTACTTGAGGGAGTGGAATGCAGGTCTCAGATTATCACATAAGATCCTATAGGAAACAAAATAAAGAGATGGGGCATTAAGTCTGCCTTGGTATCCTAGGGTCTTTACACTGCTAAGCTTTTTGAGTCAGGAACCCCTAGGGCCTGTCTAAATGGGCTATGTTTCTGGACAACTAAATACCAAAGGGTCACTATATTCAGTTACTGGCACAGTTAAATATGTGTATAGAAGATCTATAACATCTTTCCACCTGGATGAGAAGCCCATAGTTATCACCTGTACTACATCAGATTTTCTGACTTCTGATGCTACATGGTGATCAAAAGCGGAGGACTTCTCAAGCAAAGAGCCAAGATCTATGATTGTTATATCAGTTTGGGATGGGTTGCTGGCTGCAAAATAGGTTGGGGAGGATTTTTGTTTTTTGCCAAAAATAACAATGCTACTCTTTTTGCATTTAATTTTAGCCCTTTATTAGTAAACTATTTATTTTAAGGTTTAGTTCTTGTTGCAGGGCCCCTGTATGAGGGGTTGATTTTAGAGGCTTTTCTAAGGTGGGGTAACAGGGCCAGCCACAATGGGCACAAGGTGTTAGGGGGCTTAATCAACAGATGCTGATCTTTCAGTAGTTCCATTCCATGCTTAATTTTCAAATGCCAGAATGGAAATGAAGGCCAATATCTCTTTTGCAGTCAGGACTGATAAGCTTCATGCTTCTTGTGTGATATAAATTGTAATACGATGCCTGCTACAAATGCAGCAAATGGTTTGCTACAGTGTTAGAATAAAAGGAGAGTATATATATCCATCTATCTATATATATATATATATATATTTCGTCCTTGAGTACGAGAAGATCTTTTGTTTTTGCTTTTTTTTTATTCTTAACTTAAAGTTGAATGTGGTGCCATATTAGAAGATAGCACAGGGCACCAGAATAGTTTATATTTATTAATAATTAAGATATTGCTGCTAGCAGCCTTAACAAAAAACTCTACTCCCTACAAGCCCTCCTTACCCTGGAAATCATTCATGCATGCATCATCATAGAGACCTTTTTCAAGACCATTAAAAGCACTCCATCAGTGCAGGGTTCCAGTGCCTATCACATGTTCAGGCCCACTACATTAGACAATACACCTGTACAACTCAAACATATTGGGAAAGTGGTGTCTCATTCTTAAAAAAAAACACTTCATCATCAGACTTGTTAGACAAGATGATGACCTGGAACTCCTCCATCTCTAATGGGGTGGGGTGCTGTGGTGCAGTGGTTAAAGTTGTCACCTCACAGCAAGAAGCTCTCTGGTTCAAGTCTCGGCTGGGGTGCTTTCTGTGTAGAGTCTGCATGTCCACCCTGCATTCACATAGGTTTCTTCCAGGTATTCTGGTTTCCATCCACATTCCAAAGACATGCACTTGGAGCATTTTTCCCCAGGCCTCTACTAAAAATAGGCTCTGTCCTAGTCAGACTTTCACAGCACACACATGTACTTTCACCTATTCCCAATTTAGAGTGTCTAATCCACCTGCTGCATTTCTTTGGACTATGGGAGGAAACCAGAACACCTACCGTAAATCCATGCAGACACAGAAGGAACATGCAGACTTTACAAAGAAGGCATCCCAGCTGAGAATCAAACCAGAGAACTGCTTGCTGTGAGAAGAAAATGCTAACCTGCTGTACCAGTGTGGATAGATTAAGTATAAGCTATATTATAATTATGTATTTTTATAATATAATTATTTAGTTTGAATTTTTACCTCCTAAACACTCTGATTATCAAGTGTACTCCAGTAAATTAATAACCCTTTTATTTTCTCTTTCTGCAGTCCATGGGAATCCCCTTTTTCGGTGGGAAATAGATCCCCCCAATACTTTTTATGTTCAGTGGTAAGAGTGAGAGGTGGCTGCTGTAAGTCCAGCATTCTAGGCTGGCTGTGGAATTCAGATCCAAACACTCTTTAGTGGCCAGCAAATACCCTTCTCAGGTAGGGTCTGCAGTACTTTGCCATACATAAGTATGTGCTTCTATACGCATATATATCTCCTAAGTTAAAGTGCGCTGCTCTGCGTGGCAGGTTGGAAAACTTGCCTACAAGCCTGTTTCTGTGCTTGAGCCACTGAGTAGTTGTCCAACAGGTGGCACACAGTCAAGAGGACCAGACCAAAAGCCTCCTCAAAGGACTGGTGAATTTCTATCAACTGTTGGCAATAATCACTCTCAAGACTTCAGTGCCAGAGCCTCCATTTCATCCTGGATAACTGAGGCTGCAGTAAGAGGTCTGCCATTTTGTAGTAAAAATCTAGCATATAACAATATAGCATACATTTTACCATACATACTACTCTTTTGTGTTAATGATATTTTATTTTTTATGACAGAGGCATTGGTTTGGTACTCTAAAAGGCTATCTTGTGGAAAAATATTTTTTTTTTACTTTTTAAGTGAAACTGGATAAAGAGACAGAAATGAATGCTTTCAAGGGTGAAAGGATGATGTGATCTGATGCCTTTAAGTGGCACAGTGAATGGGAAGCTGTAAGCCAATAAAAAAAAACTTTGCAGTGTTACAGGCATGGGCATTTGCTGAGTGAGGCAGTGTGGTATGACAAAATCATTCAAAATTCACTGTTGCAATCCTAAGTTTTCCTGCAAGCTATGTTGCCAGAAAGGCATAAATAGGAGAAATATTGCATATTTTTAGGAGGGAAAGAGGCTGATTTCCTTTGCTTTGAATGTATTGTTAAGATGTATAAACACAATTTAAAGGAGGATATATACAGGGGTCTACCTGAAAACGCCAAAATCTCGAAATGCCGACTACGAGAACACCGACACCGGAAGATTGACAATGGAGAAGACAGACAGCTGAGAATCCTGATGCTGAGAACACCGACATGTAAAGGTAAGTGTGCTATAGGGATGGACGTTAGGGTCAGGGTGTGGGTAAGGTAAGTGTGCGATAGCGACGGTTTGTAGGGTTAGGAGTGGGTTAAGTGAGTTAGGGTTAGGGCGCGGTGAGTGTGTGATAGTGTCAGATGTTAGGGATAGAGGCGGGTTAAGTGAGTTAGAGTTAGGGAGCGGGTTAGGTGAGTGTGCGATAGTGACGGACCTTAGGGTTAGGGTTTGGGTTAAGGTTAGTGCATAGATAGTTGTGTATGTAAGGTTCAGTGTAGGTTTGTAAGGTTTTTGGTGTGCTTGTGTTGTGTGTGTGCTTTTTGGACAGGGGATTTGTTTTGTTTGTTGAGTGTCGGGATTGTGGTTTGTTGGGTATGTGATGTTTCGTGTTTCTGAACTTTCGGTTTTTTGGTGTCGGTGATTTAATTGTCGGTGTTTTAGCATGTCTGTGTTGTCAGGTAGACCCATATACAGTGCATGGACGGGATACTTAAGAAAGTGGCAATCAGTCTGTGCAAGTTGCCCTGGTACTAATCCTCAGAATGAATGTCAATGTGGTAGATGGCAAAAAAGAGATTTTCTAAACATGATAAAACACAAGTAGTGTGCAATAAAAACAGCTTGCAACACATGGTTTATTTTCGGTGTGATGAGAAGGCTCAAGGGATAAATGCCTTCTTTCTGAAACTATTTAGAGGTTATGAGAAGGTGTAAGATGGTTTTGGCAACTGCAGTGTTTTACAGCAGTACAGCTTCAGTATGTATATACATCAGCAGGGCATTAATAAGGCACAGCAATGTTGCAGACCTTATAAACAGTTTGGAAAAGTGTCCAACCAAAATAAATAAAAACCTCAAAAGAGTTTTTTTTCCTGTGTGTGTGTGAACTGCAAATATGTTTAACTTATGGTTTACAGATTACCATATTTATAAAATGCTGAAGCAGTAAAAAACATACCAAACAGTCATATACTAATTACAAAATCCCACAGAAATGCAGAGTAGTGATAGAGCAAAAAAGAACTGCTGCAAAGTTAGTGTCACACTGTGAAGCCTATTTTGTTAATTCACCAAGTACTGGAGGTGAAAGCATTCATAATACAAATGCTGAATAATAGCAACACGTTTGCACTAATGATGCACTACTGAAAAGTAACAGTTAACAGCAGTGATGCTTAACACTGAAGTACAGAATCTAACACCAGAGTATCACTGTTTGGCAAACACAAACTGTCCATTTTCTTGTCTCATTAATAATTTCCTGCTGTAAACAAACCAATACCCACCCTCTGTGAATGTGCCTCATCAATATTTTCATGAAAAATTCCCATTGTCAATGCCATATCTCTCAAGTGTATCTCATTACAAGGAATATTCCCTGGGGATTATTCTTTATCGTACAACTGTCAACCATCTGCAATGTCAACCAAAGAAGGTTGACAATAGAGAGAAAAAGGCACCAAAAGGTAAACTGTTGAAACAAAAAACACTGTATCAGGCTCCAAACCTTTTGTATAGTCCAGGATATATGAAATAACTGTTGAAATTTCACAGCACAAACAATTCCACAAAAAGTTCAGGCTCCAAACCTTTTTTAATAGTCATATATCCTGGACTATACAAAAGGTTTGGAGCCTGCTACGGTGTTTTTTGTTATGATAATAGAGAGGCTGATCTTAGCTACAACTGACCAACCTCATAGAATATATATATATATATATATATATATATATATATATATATATATATATTTATATATATGTGTGTATATAGATAGATATATGTGTATATATACACACACACACACACACACACACACACACACACACACACAACTTTGAAATCACATAAACCTTGAGAAGGTAACATTACAAGATGCTGGAAGCTTTCTAGCAACAATGTCCTAAACATTGATCAACTGGCTGATGACAAAATTTGTTTTCCCAAAACTAGTATTTTCAAAGCAATGTATTTTGAATATATAATTTTTGTTAGCTACCAGTCTAGATGAGACATAATTCATTGTACAAGGTATGGACAAGCTTGCACATGATTTTTTTAAACTATTAAACCCTCCAAAGTGTTTGTATATCATGTAAGTCAATATCCATTAAAAGACTATCCGCAAGATTTACTAATCTTCTGTGTAAGACTAGATTAGTCTTACACGGAAGCACCAGTCTAAGAGTATGATGGCAGCGTGCCATGCATATTAATGAGGGCACGCTGCCTCAACTCTAAAGCTTACATGGAGCATGGACGAGTGTAGGGGGCGTGTCAGACTGCTGAGCAGTCCAATAATCCACGCCCCTGCAATGAAGAAACGCCGCAATTTCAAGTTACATGAGCAAGTCTGCTCACATGTTCACAAGGTAACACTACACTCTCCCATATGTTAAACAACTGACAAAATTAAAAATAGAAGAGTTTTTTTTTTTTTTTATTTCATCTGATATAGCTGCCCGTAGTTTTTTAATTGTTTTTTTATTTCATCCGATATAGCTGCCCATATTTGTGCGTGTTTGCGCTGGTTTGCCCATTGCTTCCCTACAGTTAGCAGCTTAGACACCAGAAGAGGATAATAAGAAAAATATATGCCAATTAAGCAAAATAGCAATAGTGTAGTGGTTAGAGCCTTCGCACAAAGAGGAGGCATTCCCGGTTCGAGTCCCACTACTGCACGTTCCATTTTCTGTTGGAAATCTGTATACAGAAATATTTCCTGACATTTTTTATGTATAAGTTTTGTAAAAAGCATTGAAAAGTTAAATGTAGTAGTGAACAAATTTATATATATATATATATATATATATATATATATATATATATATATATATATATATATATATATATCAAAAAGAAAAAACCACACTGCCAGGTGAAGCACTCTCCTTAAGTAAAACAAAATCAAGCACAGAAAGTATAGAGTGCACCATGAGCTGTACTACAATACACAACGAATCCCAACAAGTTCTTCAATTAGATAGATAAATTCCAAGGTAATAAGTAAAAATCCACTTTATTAAAACGAAAACTGCAGAGGACAGTGTAAGCGCTTTTGCGTTGGCTCGCAACGCTTCATCAGACATAAGAACATACTGCAAAATGAATCATTAAATACACATAAATTACATGATGTCACAATCACTTAAAAGGGCAATAAAACAAAGCATTGTTAAAAAACTACATATTAATGCTTGAGGGATCTAGCAGCTAAGAATGGCTTAATGTTAAATCTATCATTAAGCCCAAATCTATGGGCTTGGAGCTTCAAGATCCATTTACTTTCTCTTTCCTCTACTCTATTTTTTGTGTTACCTAACCTTCCATCTGTATGGACTAGTTCTAAAACCAAGAACTTGAATATGTGTGTATTACCTAATTCAATGGTGTGTTTTGCCAGTGCGTTTAAAGCATTGCCCTTGGTAATAGCATAAACATGCTCCCTTATTCGTTCACGCAACGATCTAGTGGTCATCCCTACATAAAATTTGTGACAGACTTGACAATCAGCTAAATAAACTAAGTTGGTAGACCTACAAGTTGCGTAATGTTTGAATGTATATAATCTGTGTGTAATAGGATGTGTATATGTATGTGTACAAGAACCGGCAACATATCTGCATTGATTGCAAGATTGACAAGCAAAAGTGCCGGCCTTATGAGTGTTGTGATGTATGTGGTTATGAGTTCTATCGTAACATAAAAGTCTATTCAGGGAAAGCATGTTCTTATAAGCTACTCTAGGTTGAGTGTCTATGAGGGACTTAATGCCTTCATCTATCATCAGTAGATGCCAATGTTTATTAAAGATTTGAAGGACATGGTCATTCCTGTTGGTGTAAGGTATGACGATTCTATTATTAGATGTTTGTTCCAACTTCTGATGATTCATTTGAACATTAGATCTGGTGATGAGTGGGGCGCCCTCATTGATTCTTTAGAATCCCTTGGGAGATGGCCTCTTCCACTAGCTTCTTATTATAACCTCTGGATATGAAGTTCCTAGCTAAACAAATCTTGTGCTGTTGGTATGCCGTTTCTGTCGATGTCAACTTGGAAACCCTTGTAGTTTGGTTCCTAACTATGTTTTTATAAATATGTTGAGGGTGCATGCTCCCTCGGTGTAAAAGATTGTTTTTCCAACAGCTCTTTCTAAAGAGCTCAGTATCAAAACCATGTTTACCCATAATAACCTTGATGTCTAGAAAGTCTATGTCAACTGTGGAATGATTACAATCAAAGCCAAGAAAGTCTGTGGACGTATTTAAATATTTAACAAAATCCAAAAGTTGAGGAACCGTTCCTGCCCATATGAGGAACACATCATCCACAAATCTGTTGTAAAATTTCAAATGGCTAGAAAAATTGGGATCATCAATGAACACAAAATTATGTTCCCATTGTGCCAACACCAAGTTGGCGTAGGCATTGGCACATGGGGTGCCCATTGCTACACCCTTTGTTTGTAAAAAGTATTCATTCTGATAACATAATACATTATTTTCTAGAACAATCTCAAGAAGCGACATGTATCTGTTGACAATATGAGGTGTCAAACGATTGCGTGTCAATAAAGCTTTAACATACTCTAAACCTTTGTTGTTTGGAATAGACGTAAACAAAGATCTAACATCCAATGTGACCAATATAAAATTATCAAAGGATGGAAATGTGTTGTTAAAAATTGCTAGGTTGTTGAGGAAATTACTAGTGTCCTTTAAAATATATCTGACTTCAGAAACAATAGGTTTCAACATCTTATCGAGATAAATCGATAAGGGTTCTGTTAGCCAGCCCCGGCTGGACACAATGGGACGCAAAGGCGGATCAAGGGTGTTCTTATGTATTTTTGGGAGCCCCCTAAATGATGGTATCAAGGGCTTTTCTACCAAAAAATAAGAATACAAATCATCATCAATGACGTCAGATAATACCAAATCATAAAGCATGGCATGTACATCCCTAATTAAAGTATTCAACTTGTAACTAGGTATAGGTAAGTAAGTATCACTATCAGCAAGCATAAGATGCATTTTTTCCTCATATTTAGAGCTGTCCATTACTACGACAGCTCCCCCTTTGTCCGCTTGCCTAATAACAATAGTGCTATTGTGTCTCAAACTATTGAGGGCCTGTCTCTCATTAGGTGTCAAATTATAAAATTGTGGTTTGACACTCAGGTCATTGTATAGATCAAACAAATCCTTCTCAACTGCTTGTTCAAACGCTTCTAGTAAAGGGTGCTGTTGACTTCAGTTCTCAACAAGGGACTTGGCTTTATTCCCTCGAGTTGTAATGACGTGACGGATATTGTTGTTGATGTAAAGTTGTTTACTAGAAATTTAGCTTTGAAGTTGCTATATGGTGAATGTGATGAACAATCTGCTAATAGTTTTAGACCTTTTAGAAAACCATCTTTGTTTATACCTCAACAGCACCCTTTACTAGAAGCGTTTGAACAGGCAGTTGAGAAGGATTTGTTTGATCTATACAATGACCTGAGTGTCAAACCACAATTTTATAATTTGACACCTAATGAGAGACAGGCCCTCAATAGTTTGAGACACAATAGCACTATTGTTATTAGGCAAGCGGACAAAGGGGGAGCTGTCGTAGTAATGGACAGCTCTAAATATGAGGAAAAAATGCATCTTATGCTTGCTGATAGTGATACTTACTTACCTATACCTAGTTACAAGTTGAATACTTTAATTAGGGATGTACATGCCATGCTTTATGATTTGGTATTATCTGACGTCATTGATGATGATTTGTATTCTTATTTTTTGGTAGAAAAGCCCTTGATACCATCATTTAGGGGGCTCCCAAAAATACATAAGAACACCCTTGATCCGCCTTTGCGTCCCATTGTGTCCAGCCGGGGCTGGCTAACAGAACCCTTATCGATTTATCTCGATAAGATGTTGAAACCTATTGTTTCTGAAGTCAGATATATTTTAAAGGACACTAGTAATTTCCTCAACAACCTAGCAATTTTTAACAACACATTTCCATCCTTTGATAATTTTATATTGGTCACATTGGATGTTAGATCTTTGTTTACGTCTATTCCAAACAACAAAGGTTTAGAGTATGTTAAAGCTTTATTGACACGCAATCGTTTGACACCTCATATTGTCAACAGATACATGTCGCTTCTTGAGATTGTTCTAGAAAATAATGTATTATGTTATCAGAATGAATACTTTTTACAAACAAAGGGTGTAGCAATGGGCACCCCATGTGCCAACGCCTACGCCAACTTGGTGTTGGCACAATGGGAACATAATTTTGTGTTCATTGATGATCCCAATTTTTCTAGCCATTTGAAATTTTACAACAGATTTGTGGATGATGTGTTCCTCATATGGGCAGGAACGGTTCCTCAACTTTTGGATTTTGTTAAATATTTAAATACGTCCACAGACTTTCTTGGCTTTGATTGTAATCATTCCACAGTTGACATAGACTTTCTAGACATCAAGGTTATTATGGGTAAACATGGTTTTGATACTGAGCTCTTTAGAAAGAGCTGTTGGAAAAACAATCTTTTACACCGAGGGAGCATGCACCCTCAACATATTTATAAAAACATAGTTAGGAACCAAACTACAAGGGTTTCCAAGTTGACGTCGACAGAAACGGCATACCAACAGCACAAGATTTGTTTAGCTAGGAACTTCATATCCAGAGGTTATAATAAGAAGCTAGTGGAAGAGGCCATCTCCGAAGGGGATTCTAAAAGAATCAATGAGGGCGCCCCACTCATCACCAGATCTAATGTTCAAATGAATCATCAGAAGTTGGAACAAACATCTAATAATAGAATCGTCATACCTTACACCAACAGGAATGACCATGTCCTTCAAATCTTTAATAAACATTGGCATCTACTGATGATAGACGAAGGCATTAAGTCTCTCATAGACACTCAACCTAGAGTAGCTTATAAGAACATGCTTTCCCTGAATAGACTTTTATGTTACGATAGAACTCATAACCACATACATCACAACACTCATAAGGCCGGCACTTTTGCTTGTCAATCTTGCAATCAATGCAGATATGTTGCCGGTTCTTGTACACATACATATACACATCCTATTACACACAGATTATATACATTCAAACATTACGCAACTTGTAGGTCTACCAACTTAGTTTATTTAGCTGATTGCCAAGTCTGTCACAAATTCTATGTGGGGATGACCACTAGATCATTGCGTGAACGCATAAGGGAGCATGTGTACGCCATTACCAAGGGCAATGCTTTAAACGCACTGGCAAAACACACCATTGAATTAGGTAATACACACATATTCAAGTTCTTGGTTTTAGAACTAGTCCATACAGATGGAAGGTTAGGTAACACAAAAAATAGAGTAGAGGAAAGAGAAAGTAAATGGATCTTGAAGCTCCAAGCCCATAGATTTGGGCTTAATGACAGATTTACCATTAAGCCATTCTTAGCTGCTAGATCCCTCAAGCATTAATATGTAGTTTTTTAACAATGCTTTGTTTTATTGCCCTTTTAAGTGATTGTGACATCATGTAATTAATGTGTATTTAATGATTCATTTTGCAGTATGTTCTTATGTCTGATGAAGCGTTGCGAGCCAACGCGAAAGTGCTTACACTGTCCTCTGCAGTTTTCGTTTTAATAAAGTGGATTTTTACTTATTACCTTGGAATTCATCTATCTAATTGAAGAACTTGTTGGGATTCGTTGTATATTGCAATACAGCTCATGGTGCACTCTATACTTTCTGTGCTTGATATATATATATATATATATATATATATATATATATATATATATATATATATGAAGGTGAAATGGTTATGCATTCTGAGGCATGAGTACCCTATTTTAAGCAATATAAAGTACTGCTAAGCATATTTTACCAGTATTGAGCATATTTAAATCCAATTGCTCATAGCTGCGCACCGCATTAACCAGCACAATGTCTTTGCACGTAGCGGTGCACCATGCTAACCAGCGCAACCACCACGTATTTGCACGTAGCTGCGCACCGAGCTAACCAGTACGTCAGGCAATGTCGAGCAACACTGAGCAACACTGAGCAACGATGAGCAATGTTGGGCAACGTTGGGCAAAGTTGAGCAAAGTCGGTTAAACACGGCCACACCTCCGTTACTGTACCTTAACCAGTCAGGTCTGCCCAGTAGGAAAATAAAAAGCAGTGACAGGGCTCAAACTCAGGATACAGTGCACTATTGTCACAGTACTTAACCACTAAGCCATGACAGCATTTCATACACATGCAGTTTCAACAGACACATATCTATCAAAGGAATTTTAAACATTGCCAACATCAGCTAAGCAGGCGTGCCTACAGCTGAGTTTTTTCAAAAGTGGCCAATCACAAATAAGTGCAGGAAATGAGGCATATTTAAGCGTCACATATGGGAATACTTGCTATAACTGGTTGTAGCTTCCTTCTGCAGTCAGCATGGCTGGTGTTGGAGAAGACACTCGATTTAGAGCGCAATGCTAGGGCATTGAGGAGTCCAAAGTAATGGTTTGGCTCATTGTCCACAATCATGAGGAAAGACTCCTGCGGGGCCAGTACCAGGGTACCCAATAAAAAAAAAGAGGCCTGGAACAGTCTTGCCCATGATCTTACCAGTACCACTGGTGTTCCTCAGACTGGTGAGCAGGTCAGGCACCATTACTCTGACCTGAAGCAACATAGGGAGGATCAACTAGACCAGTGGATCCAGGAATCCCATGCGATGCCTAATGTCCCAGTACTAAGTAGCCATTGCATTAAGTAGTTAAGAATTGCTATGCTTGTCTATACTATGTATAGGTATGTCTCAATATCACTGCATTTACTTCACAGCTGCAGGTGTCCGGGCTATGAAACAGCAAGCCCATGAAGATAGGCTGCAAAGGCTGCATCATCAGGCAGGTTAGTAATTATTCTGCATGTACTGTTATATAAAATAAAAGAGAGAGCCTTCAAAAAGTGTTTTAATCCAATAAATAAAGGTGTAATATTCCTTTAATAAATGTATAATTCCTGGAGTGTGTCTGTGTCATTTTCTTTGATATGTTGTACTGTTGCATTCTACAAATAGTAGTGTTGTATTAAGCAGTGTCAACCCACACTTGGGTAGGCCCATATAACGTGGATGAAGGCAGTGCCAGTAGCTGTTATGCATATTTACAGCCCTCAACTGTTGGTTCATGCCCGGCATGTACAGGTTAATTTGACACATGAGTAGCTTGGTATTGTGTTCCCCAGAAATGTCAGTGTGCTGCCAGAAATGTTGGGAGCTGTTAACAAATAACTGATACTTTCACCTGAACATATCTAGATAATTATATGAAAGTAGAACTGTCAGGGTACCATCTTAGCAGTAGTGTGTGTGATCAACTCTCAAAATATGTTGCAGTAACATCTGCATCTTGGACAGTTTGTATGTAAGATACAGCTCATGTATATAATGATCTAGCAAAATCCAATTGCACAATATAAGCACATTGGATAGTGTAATAAAACATGTAAGGGACATATAACTGCAGTTAATAGGAATGTAGTGAAAAATAGAAGGATATATAAGTTGTTAATTGAGCTGTCTTTTTCCACCCTACTGTATGTGCATAAAAAATACAATTTCACACCTCAATCGGTATGTCTAATCTCAAAACATTTGTTGGGACATATGTCCTATTGGTTTATAAATATTTGCATTTATTTCTATGCATGTGCCCTCTTAAAATACCACAATATTGGTGGCCTGTTGCCATCAATTCAACCTGCATGCTGTTGTAATGTCCACTAATGTTCTATATATGCATGTGTTATCCTTGATTTTCAACTGTTGAAATTCTGGTGTGTTGGTTTAATGGGAATACTTCTGCATGCTGTTATAACTAATTGGGAATGCTGTTGACTGTTACTAACCCATATCTTTATTAAACTCTCCAAAACATAGTTCGTATGGGAAGGCTAGTCCCAGCAGGCCCACCTGTCCCACCTCAGCTGGCCAAGGGACCTGTCACCAGCAGATCTGGTGCCCAGCCTGAGACCGCCTCCTCCGTTGGCCCTGTGCCACCTTCAGGTGGAAGCACTGCAGGGGATGGGGCTCAGCAAACATGGGCGGAGGAGGGCCACCTATCACCCTTCGAACGGTCTGGACTGTGGTGTGTAGAGAGATTGAACGTTCTGTTGCAGAACCTCTATGCCAGCTTGAGGCCCAAGTGACACAACTCCTGGGTTAGCCTGCCCCTCCTACACATTCCCCAGCACAGCCACCCTCTGGGCCGTGAAGGTGCAGTGGTGACTGCCCATGGTTGGGGACCTCAGTCTCACTGTTTCCATCTGGGGGCTCATGGGCTTGCGATTTCCAAACATCCCTCCCCATCAAAGGTGTTCACCCACCATGTGTTTCATATACCACCCCTGTATGCGTCTTGTCTGTTTACCTCCCCAAACTACCTCCCCAAATATATCTACTTCCCCTACCCCACATTCCACTCTCACCTGAAAAAAAAAGAGCAATCTGCTCCCAAAAAATATTGTGCCCCATACATAGCTACCCATTTTGCACACATGTCCACTGGACACATGAAATGTTATTTAATTGGCATTATAACATACTTTGTTGTCCTTACCCCTCTCTCAGGGGTTGAAGGGCTCATATCTCCCTCCAAATTTATTGTATATGCACAGCTGTTGAAGAAATGGGCAGCTATGGACCTTCCCTACACCCGTCCTGCACATCCCGAGCTATTTTCCATACTGTCTTTCCCTCTTTGTGCCCCTTTTTCACCACTTTCCTATCTCCCCATTTTTCTTTTCTTTAAAGAAATGAGCGTGGGGGTGAGCGGGAGTAAGCACTATTAAGCAGTAGTTAGCGGGTTTGCGCGAGTTTGTGCTTGTTTGCACTTGAGTAAGCAATGCATAGCAATGCGCAAACCAGCGCAGACCCACTTATAACTGCTTAAAAGTGCCTTAGTCACTCTAAATGTGAGGACCCTTGGTCTGCTCAGGAGCAAAATAAAACACCTCTGTAAGTCTCGAACCCCAGACCTTGCACACACGACCCAACATGAAGTACCACTAAGCCATGGTAAATATACATCAAGTTCATGCTTAAATAAATATATCTTGCATCAAAATGAGTGAATGTAAAGGAAAAATAAGAATACCATACCACACAACTTGTTCTGTGGATGTTGGCCAACAGTTGTTGTGGGATTACATTACATGACTGTGATAAGAGAAGCAGCCATTCTAGCAGGAAATAATGTTACAGCATCACTTTACAACCCCGCACAGTATCAAAGCAGGACAAACACTGGCATATCTGTTTAGGGCAGAGACCATATCTCCCAACTGTCCCTAATTTTCAGGGATGTCCCTGATTGTGAAACAAATTTTAGCTCTGTCCCTCTGAATCCCTCCAAAAACTACTGACTTTGGCCAGAAAGGTGGTGAATTACACTTAATGAGTAATGCCAATAATTAAGAGTTAGACATTTCTTTTACTTCAGAAAAGGTGTATTAATTCTGATGTTCTGATTCTCTCTATGTCTCAAAGTAATGGCACTAATATTTTAAATGTGTCCCTGATTGTCCCTGACTTTTTCTTGACTTTTCCCTGAGTCTGTGCAAATATGTACCTGAGATGTTGAGAGGTCTGACAGAGGCAGAAACACAGAGGCATATCAGCCTTTCTGCTGTTACACACTGTGCAAATAGCTTTGGAAGTGTGTGTGTCTCTGAATCTCTGCAGTAGTTGTTAGACTGCTTTGAAATTCCTTTAAGTGTTAATTAGCTTGGGGGTTTCTGATAGCATTAAAATCTGTGTTGGTTACATTTCTAGTAATCCTTTTAAATTGAGTTGCTAGCTACTGAGGCTTGTCTGCATACATCAACTGGACATAAGCTGATTTAAGTATATTTTCTGCACTTATTTAAGATTTGAGTGAGTAAATATTGTGTGTCTTGGATTCAGTAAATATTGTGTGTGTCTCTGAATCTCTGCAGTAGTTGTTAGACTGCTTTGAAATTCCTTTGTTAAGTGTTAATTAGCTTGGGGGTTTCTGCTAGCATTAAAATCTGTGTTGGTTACATTTCTAGTAATCATTTTAAATCGAGTTGCTGGCTACTGAGACTTGTCTGCATACATCAACTGGACATAAGCTTATTTAAGTATATTTTCTGCACTTATTTAAGATATGAGTGAGTAAATATTGTGTGTCTTAGATTCAGTAAATATTGTGTGTGTCTCTGAATCTCTGCAGTAGTTCCCCACACCCTTCCCTGTTTCTTGTTGTGGTGTTAATCTTGGGTGGCTTTGGAGTTGCCCGCCCCTGCTGTAAATCTCTTTTTGCACACTCCTCCTGGACCCATCTCATTTGCTCACTCAACTGAGTACAGTGAGATCATATTTTGACTTTGGATACTCTTACCAGTCCCATCTCCTCTGCAGTGTACAGAGATAGCACTTGGGAAGGGCATTCCCCTATAGTATCTTAATCTGCTCTGTTTCCTCCATCTCAAAAAAAAAAAAAAATTTTTGCACTTCATCTGCCTTACTGTATTTGTGTTTCTTCCTACTTTATTACCTTATTTTGCTTTTGCCTCTTTTAACATTTTAAAGTGGAACCTGTGTGTTGAGAGACAGCCTTACAAGACTATCTGCAAATATATAGAGCGGAGTATATTTTTCTGTATTATTCTATATTATAGAGCTAAATTGTTGCTTAGATATCTGTTGTCTTACTGTTCTGCAAATATACAGAGATCAGTATATATTATTTTTGGTTTTATAATTTGCACTCTGATTCCTCACATCTCTGTTGAAACTGGTTTCCCCACCCCCTCTGTTCTTGGTTGTAGTTTAAATTTGGTGGCTTTTGCAGTGCCCGCCCCACTGTAGATTTGATCCAGGACACTTGCCCAGTCCCATCTCTTTACCACATTCTACCTAATAAACCATTTCTGCACTTGCTTTTAGTCATTTTTAATTTAATTACATTTTTTCAAACTGTGTGTGGACTAATATTGCTGCATACTCAAGTGTGCCAGCTTGCACTGCATGTGAATTGTTTTTACTACTGTTTTTACTACTTTTCTGAAAAAAAATGTATCTGCTTTTACTGTATTTGTGTTTCTTCCTACTTTATTTTGCTTTTGCATCATCTTAAAAGTACTCAGTTGTATTTATTACTGCTTGGTGTATCTCATTCTAAGCCTTTTAGTTTAAGCACTTGGGCTTCAGACCAGTTGTTTTACATTAAGAAGGTTTGTGGTCTGCACTGTGGTGGCAGAACAGGTAGCTTACATCCTTCTAAGTTGGGAACTGCTGATTGGGGGTTCAGTGTCTGTTATTCTAAAAGTGTATTCATTCTGGTTTAAGTACTTGGGCTTCAGGCCAGTTATTTTACATTAAAAAGGTTTGTGGTCTGCACTCTTGTGGGAGGAGAGGCTGAACTCTGCCCTTCTGAGCTGGGAATTTCTGGTTAAAGGCTTATAGTGCCTGCATATTTGAACTGCTTCTTACTGAAATTGGTACACCTTGTTTGCTGTAGCATAGACTAGATCCAGGCCTGCTGAATCTAGCTTTGTTTGTTTGTATAACTTGAGCACTAATCCAGGCATTCTTTAAAGTATTCAATTGTATTTATTACTGCTTGGTAGTAACTTGATTAAAGTGTAACTATCATTCTAAGTCTTTTGGATTAAGCACTTGGGCTTCAGACCAGTTGTTTTACATTAGGAAGGTTTGTGGCCTGCACTGTGGTGGCAGGACAGGTAGCTTACATCCTTCTAAGTTGGGAACTGCTGATTGAGGGCTCAATGACTGTTATTCTAAAAGTGTATTAGTTCTGGTTTAACCACTTAGGCTTCAGGACAGTTATTGTACATTAAGAAGGTTCGTGGTCTGCATTCTTGTGGGAGGAGAGGCTGGACTCTGCCCTTCTGAGCTGGGAATTTCTAGTTAAAGGCTTATAGTGCCTGCATATTTGAACTGTTTCTTACTGAAATTGGTGCACCTTGTTTGCTGTAGCATAGACTAGATCCAGGCCTGCTGAATCTAGCTTTGTTTGTATGCTTGTTGTTTGTTTGCTTATTTCCCTGAAATGCTAATTCCACCTAAAACGTGGCTTTTCAGCACTTCTGTGGATCCCTAGTGATATCTGCATTGCTTACTGTACTTATTTCCTTGTTTCACTTGAAAGAAAGTTACTGTTTGTCATTTTTGCATTTAAGTTACCTGTAACACATCGCATTTAAGTTACCTGGCACTTGCTCATTAAGCAATTATATAAGTCAGCACTAAAAAATTAAAAGCACTACACCCTCACAAACTCCCCTTGAGTACCTTGTTCCCCATTAGCCCTTTTTTTTCAATTATAAAGGAATTCCCAATACTATTCTAGCATGTCCAAAGGTCAGTTGTCAATCTCCTCTCCGGTCCAGCTGGTGAATCTGGGAATCTTGAGGCAATGTTACAACTGCCTCATGTACACAGACAACCCTCTCCTCCTCCCAACAAATTCCAACACATGTGAGAGATGCAACCATATAGCCATACTGGAGGCAAAGCTCTCTCAACTCGGTACTGGTGAAACCAGTCAGGAGGAGAAGGAAACTACACTCACTATAATTCCAGTCTCACATAGACCTACCACGACAGCAAACAAAACACATAAATACACAAAAACATACTCAGAGGCTCTAAATAAAAATCTGCCTAAGCAGCAGAGACCTCCAAAGCAGACACCCAAGCAACCGCTACCCCAAAACAAAACACGTGCAACACATAGCTCACAAAGCCAGTGTGCCGAACAGTCACAGCCCTTAAGGCTAAACAACACACCTGATACACTTGTAACAGGTGACTCTATCGTCAGCCACATTGACGTCCCACTCACCAGGCTGAACAAGGAGAAGGTCATGGTGAGCTGCCTGTTGGGCGCTAGGATCCTACACATAACACAAGCATTCAGGTCACTCCAATGCAAGTACAAATATGACTCAGTCATTGCCCATGCTGGTGTGAATGACCTGAGATGTACCTCCCTGGACTACATGAGAAGAAACATAGAGGAGATCTCTGAGCATGTAGCCCAGGCTGGTATGACCCTAACCTTGAGTAGCATCTTACCCTCACCAAGAATGATGTCATAATATGAAGACAAGATGATCAATTTCAACAAATGGCTTAAATATTGGTGTCATTCAAAGGGGATCCAATGCCTGTCAGCCTGGGATGACATGCTCGACAAGCCACGATGCTTCGCTAGGGACGGCTTGCACCTGTCACCCCTGGGCTTTCGGATATTGGCAAAGGCTCTTGCTACCCCCATAGTGCCTTTTTTAGGCAAGGCTCAAAAGACAAACCCACCTCCATAGGTATCATAAGGGATAAGAAACTAAGAGTAATGCTACTCAACGCCAGTGGTCTAAACCTCAAGATGCACTCACTCGAAACTCTCCTTAGCATGGAGAACATCAATATCTGTGCAGTAACAGAAACCTGGTTCAAGGCTCCTGAGAGCACCCCAGCACTACCAGGTTATACCTCATACCATGCTGTTCGGCCCCAAAACTTGGACTGAACCACAAAAAGAGGGGGAGTATCAATATTCGTCAAAGATACCCACACCTCCAGGTTGGCGGCACAGCACGAAGCATCAGAGACTATCCATGTGCAACTAACAGTGGATAAAACTGCCTTCCAGTTCATAGCCTACTACAGACCACCCTCCCAAACCCAGGAACCCCACTTGGCCTTCCTGAGAACACTGGAAAATATGAAGGTCTCTCCAAACACAATTATTTTGGGCGACTTCAACTACCCAAATATAGACTGGGAGCATTACTCTAGCTCCAACACCCTAGCCCAAAGGTTCCTAGAATTTATAAACTCAAATGCTATGGAACAACTTGTTACCACTCCCACAAGAGGGGAAAACATACTGGACCTGATCATCACCAACATGGGGACTCTATGCTCCAGACCAGAAGTGTATCCCTCATTGGTAAGATCAGACCATAAACTAATCTCACTGGATATTCACATCCCGACTCCACCCCCTGCCCTGAAAACCACAGTGAAAAACTTCTCTAAAGCAAATTTCACACTCCTCAAAACCAAGGTGGAATCCTTCAAAGACCCCGGGCCTGTGGAAAATACGGCCCAGACCGCAGAATCCTTTATAAACGCATTCTATGAACACCTTCAGGAATGCATGGATCATGCAATCCCAAATAAAACCAAGACCCAATCCTCCAAAGGCAGACTTCCTGTCTGGTGGACCCCAGCCATAAACAAACTATACAATAGAAGGAGGAAGCTACTACATGATAGAGCAAAATCCCAAAAAGGGAAGGCATCTCTGATCAGTATTAGCAAAAAACTATGGGCACTCATAAAATCGCCTAAGGCCAGCTTCGAGAGAAAAATTGCACAGGACACTAAGGATAATCACAAGGCTTTCTTTAGTTATGTTAGGAACCTGGGTGGGAATTCCCAGATATGCTCAAAATTAGTCTAAAATGACAAAAAATACACCAAACCCACAGACATTGCCAACATACTAGCTGACCGGATCAGCAACTTCTCCCTCCCACCAAAAGGGCAAATATCTATCCCAGCAGAGTGCTGCCCCCTGACATCTCAGATGTTCAGGTAAGAGCTGCCCTCTCCAAAGCAAAAAACACAGCATCAATGGGACCAGATGGTGTCCTGGGCTGCGTCCTACATGAACTCCAAGAAGAGCTAAACCCAAACATAAAACTACTGTTCAATCTCAGCCTTACTACAGGATATGTACCCAAAGAGTGGCGTACAGCAACAGTGGTCCCTCTCCACAAAGGTGGTGCCTCAACGGATCCTGGCAACTATTGCCCAATAAGCCTGACTAGCTTGGTCTGCAAAGCTATGGAAAGGATCATCATGGACCTCATAAATAAAGATATTGGGGACCTACAGACACTGGATCCCACCCAGTTCGGCTTTGTTAAGGGCAGATCCTGCCTCTTAAACCTACTGATTTCTTTGAAACAGTCACCAAGGCCACTGACAAGGGGAAGGTGGTCCACACAGCCTACCTGGACCTCGCAAAAGCCTTCAATACAATACCCCACTCGGGCATTATAGATAAGCTCATCAGCTTAAATATAAAACCCTATGTCACTAGATGGGTTGCACACTGGCTCAAGGACAGAACCCACATGGTTAGAATTGCTGGAGCCATGTCAGACTCCAAACCAGTTACAAGTGGTGTCCCACAAAGCTCAGTCCTGGGACCTCTCTTGTTCGGTATATATTTCTCGGAGGTACAAGCCAACATGAAAGGACTGTGGCTGACCAAGTTCGCAGAAACTGGGCGCCATAATCGACTCTCCAGCTGACACAAGCATCTTCCAAAAGGGCTTCATAGAAACAGACAACTGGTGCCAGAGCCATGGCCTCAAGCTAAATGCCAAAAAGTGCATAGTTATCCCCTTTGGCAAAAACAAAGTGCCCACAAATTACCACATAGGTGGTAATCCATTAAGTACAGAAGAAGTAATTAGGGACCTGGGGACCCAAGTTGATAGCAATCTCTCATTTGACAACCACGTGGCCAAAGTGGTTAGAAAAACATTTTATATAGCCCACCTAATCATGAAGGGATTCACATCTAGATCAGGGGAGGTCATCGTTTCTCTTTACTCATCCCTCATCAGGCCCATAATTGAGTACAATGCCCCTTTTGGGATGTACCTTACCAGACACCTGCAGCAACTGGAAAGACCCCAAAAGTACCTCACCAAGAGGATCAAAGGGCTCAAACAGATGCCATATGCTGCCCGGTTAAAGAAACTTCAGCTCTACTCAGTGGCATACCGCCTGCTCAGAGGCGATCTATGCTTGACATATAAAGCCATGTCCAACCCGGAATTAATGGTCATGCTGCACCTCAGAAAATCCAAATCCCATCGAGCTACACGCTCAAGAGACTTGAACCTCAGCACTGAAATAAATAGGACATGCTGGAGGGACAGATTCATAACCCAGAGGTTCCCTTCACTCTAGAATAAAATCCCAGTCCAGGTTAGGCAGAGTCCCTCACTGACTCTCTTCAAAAGGAATCTTGATGAGTGGATGGGAGATCATAGGTTTACCCCGGGTATCACTTCTGTGTCACTGTTAGACAGAGGCACAGTATACTGACCTCGAAAAAGGGCATAGCAAAATTAATTTAAAATGGGTGGTGAAAGCCAAACACACTCTGGCTAGGCTTATAAATGCCCTAGGGCAGATAGCCTAGTATGAACCTATGAACCTATGAAGGAGTTTTGGAAGCACACCCTTATGTAGGAATACAACACTGAAATACAAATGGATGTAGCCATGTACTGGTAGCAATCAACTGTAAGAATGCCATTGCTCCAGTGCTGAAAAGACCTGTGTGGTGCACATAGAAAAAATAACAGGCTATTCTCTGGCTATCATGTGGATAGGTCAACAGTTGGGAGTTACGCAGACAACTTGCCTTGATAAACTAACATGTACACAGCAACCCTTTAAGTCCAGCAAGATAAAATCCACACAATAGTACTTACGCTCTCTGTACTTCTGCAACCCTACCCAAATGTAGAATATACCTGTGTGTGCAGGGCCTACCAAGGATGTAGGTAAGCATACTCACAGTACTGAAATGCATCCAGTTTTTCTGAGCAGCTTCTGCTAATGTCAACACTAAAAAAGCACAAAGTGTTTAGAACTGAGTAAATAAATATTTACAGTATAGCAGTTCACAAACAATTCTTGTGCCAAAGTAATACATCTCAATCACTAGCATTGTATGGCAGTTAATTGTAACAGTTGAAAAGAAAGTACATCTTTCCATGTATCTTGGGGTAGCATTTTGAGGGGTGAGTACATTTCTACACTGACAAGTGGGCACTGGAAGCAGCAACATTAGGTCTGAGTACAAATCTCTGGCTACACCCCTGGCTTCTGATATAAGAACTATACCAACCTTCTGTCTTAAACAATGATGTCCACACCAAACAAGGATGATCTCCATCTTGGAAAGCTGAAAGGGCCACGCTTACATGAGTCAGCAATTTATAGTACTGGGTTGCTATGACAGTAATTACTGCACAGCAGGCTGCATGCAATTAGCAAATGGTGGCCACTAATTGGTGCTGAGGCCATCACATGCTCATGTGCAAATTCCTACAAAAGCAGACTGCAATCTCTGCCAACAAACTCAATCACTCTATTGCAGAGATTGACAGAGAGAGAGAGAGAGAGAGAGAGAGAGAGAGAGAGACAGACAAAAGGAAAAATAAATATTACCAAATCATACAAAGGAAAGGTATGTGATACATATGTATTTACTGGCATGTCGTAGATGTTATTGAAGAATAGTCTACATAATGTGATCCATTCATATGTGGCAGCAGTACTTCTTTATGCAAAGATGTGCTGCTTAACTACTGCTATGGACAATACTGTGTGTACCTATGGGCAGTGGGACATACCTGTGAAATGTGTAGCTCAGCATTAAATGTCAAAGATCTGATCCATGTTATCTGTGTTCTGTACAGTAGTGTGGCCAATGGTTGTTGGGGGGATTAGCGCTGACATTATATAAACATGGGTGTGACAGAACAACACATGCATGATAGTCATATTAAAGTGTAGCTTAGCACTGGCAACTGCTGTAGTAGTCTAGTATGCTTATCTAGCATCTGTTGCCATATATACCCCCCCCAATGTTAGTGTGTGTTCATATGTGACACATGTTTGTGTTGCAGCAAGGCCCAACAGTTCAGCTGTGAGGTCCAGGGACTTACAACAGTGTGGACCTTGTGTGTGTATGCCACACACATATGGAGAAATATATATGTGTCATATATATTCACATCTGTATATGTGCATAGAGCAGGGGACATATTGCAACTGTTTGTGAAGGGGGGAGATATATATGTTGGTGAAGGTTAGTATGCGCATATTTGTATGTAGGTTTTAGTGTGTGACAAACAAGACAGCATATAGTGCTGGTATATGACGTGGTGGTTAAACACTGTGGGTGGTTTGTTCACTTTGCAATGTTGGAGCCAATAAGGCCTGCTAAAGCTACCTGGGCTGTGAACAACTTCAATGTATTTATCCCAAGACTGTGCAATTTTATTACATTACTGTACACCTTACATCCTTTGTATAATTGATAATCTCACTATGAAAGGTGAAATGTATATGTGCCTACATATATATGTATATGTAGATCAATGGATGTGTATATGTACATATATATATATATATATATATATATATATATATATATGTTATATATATTCATACACCCCTACATCTACTTGTTGCAATAGAGTGTCTGTACTGTTGACTGACTGTGATGGTTAATATGTTTGTGAATACGTCAAAGATATGTATCTGTGGGATAGCTTAGTAGGAAACTGTTTATGTCATATTATGGGTCTTTGCTTTGATCCTAGCAAAAGCTGTGTATTCTGTTGCTTGGCAGAACACTTGCTATTGCATACAGTGTGATTAAGTCTCTTGGTTTTAACTAGGGTGTGTCATTGGAGGCTAAAGCACTACATCTATGATTATTGATTGGTACTGATGTTGAATGCAAATCCTGTGTGTACTGTAGTACTACTTGAAGCTCTGGGCCTGTACAGCAAAGTATGGTGTATGTCCACATTGCTTGCATCCACTGTTTTGTGTGGTCCCTGTATTCATCACAGATTACATTTCTCAAGATAAAGGTTGTGTAAGCACTGACACACAGTACTGTATAGTACTCACAGTGAAAGCTTATCTGGGTTGTCATACCTTTGTGTCCTGTAATTATGTCTGATGTGTGTGTGTGTGTGTGTGTGTGTGTGTGTGTGTGTGTGTGTGTGTGTGTGTGTGTGTGGGGGGGGTATGTCTGTAACATGTCCTTTGGCATATGTGTGGTAAAACATATAAATACGTATCTAGCAACATTCATAGTGTACTACAGCAGTATGCAACCTATATTCCCAATTGTGCACATATTTTGGCCACGGGTTTGCCATTAACAAGTTGTTACTGCACCTTACACTGATTGTGATGGATGATATATTTCTTTACACATCAGCTTGATGTATATCTGCTGTGGCTAGGTGGTGCATCATGTTGCATACAGTGTGCCAGGTACTCTTGTATAGTCTTGTATAGTGATTTATTTTGTTGCTGTGCAGAACATGGTTCATCAGATGGAGCGTGAGCAAGGCACTTTCAAGCAGTTGTGGGGTGAGCAGTGATAAGTGGCAGTTACAGTGTTTCAATCTCACTTAGCTTATAGATTGCTATATATGACAGTTAAGTGATATCTGTACTGTATAATGTTAAATGTGCCATATGACTTGCTCAGACATATTTTTGTATTTATGTCTTCCAGGGATCATGGCCCATCACAGGAACTCCAGTTACAGTAGTGCTGAAGATGATATCATTACTAGCAGTATGATTCAGCACTACCGTCTCATGTTCTCATGAACCAGCCAGGACCAGCAGGAGCGTACTGCAATGTGGCAAGATGTTGTCCGCAGGGTCAATGAGGTAGGCCTGCATAACCGGACATATGAGCAGGTACACCACCACTGCAGTGATCTTCTCAGACATGTCCATCAGCGTGCAGCTGATGTGCGTAGACAACAGCTTGCAACAGGAGGTGGTGTTAATATCCATCCCCCCCTCACCAGAGTGGAGGAGCTGCTCCTGAGCCTGGTGGAACCTGCCCAACAACAACAGCAGCAGACATACACCAGGATGGAGGTTGGAGCCACCCAGCAAGCACACATGGAGCATGCAGGTAACATGGCATATCTGTAGACTACTGTTATCTGTATTGGTAGATCATGCATATGTGAGATGTGGAGTGTGTCGTTCAAAGATGTGGAGCCTGTTCTTGTGCAATACTGATCATTTGGAACATAATCTGTAGGCCTGTGAACGTAAACTGTTGTTGTACTGTAAGACTGCAAACACACAGTAGCAATGCCACAGTTGTGGCCACCGACAAACTGTCTCATCTCTATGTAGGTCCCTCTGGGGTGACATCAAGGCAGTGGACAGATGCTGGTGAGTGTTCTACATTTATTATTGTAAATAAAAAGTGCATGTCATAGTTAAGGTATAGGCCATGTACACATGTAACACACCTACCCATAATGCATGCTGTGCATGTTTGGTGTAAGAGCACACACATCTCACTAATGTGATTAGCTGCCTCAAACACATGCAATACCCAGACCATCTCAAACAAGTGTGGCTAGACTGTAGTGACCATTGGATAGGCACAGTTGATACTCAACATGCACATGACATACACATTTATGTCATACACAGAGCATTTTAACATGCTACACAGAAAGGATTCCCAAACCCTCTGTAAAGACACACTCCAGTATCCAAAATCTCATCCACACATTACACATAATATACCTGAGGGGTAGAGGCCTATCATGGGGCATTTAAACACTCTGCAACACACTACACATTCATGTCAGGGAATGTTCCTTATTGGCATCCTTACAAACTCATGTAACAACTGGTTGTGAAATGGTGATTTAGCCAAGGTAGTACAGTTCTGGCACATCATGATTAGTGTTGGTTTGGGAAACATTTGTAGCCTTGAGTGACCACCTGATGCTTCATGATGAAGGCCTATGGTACTATACCCCATCCAGTTATTGTAAGCACAGTACTACACATAGCTTTCATTGCTATGCACCTTAATGTTGTGTGTGTGCACATATATGCACCTCTAAACAGTATGCATACCAGTCACCATTTGCACAACTGACACATATATGTCTTGCAATGCTATTGAGTGGCTAGGTCATATGGGTATGTGTAGTGTTTAAATATGCAGTTGTGTTTTCGCATGCTATGTCATGGATGAGACTGGCATGTCCACAATATGATCTACACTCACCATAAGTACCGTACATTGGGTATGGTGCCGAATAGTATTCCATAAATTATCCAAGCACCACTGATGATGTTGTGTAAATACTCATCATGCATGTGCTAAAAATGTGTCCACAATTATTTGCTAAAGACACAGTGGCTGTAATCAGCATTGGATACCTATCTGACACACAGATACACATCCAACAATGGTATGTACACCTGTGAGTTATGGTGCACAGTACATTACAGGGTTATGAATCCCTGCACAGCAATGTTGTGTCCATGTATGCATTGTATTCCAGAGGGAGGGCCATCACCTAATAACAAAACACATGCATCAAAGCCATGTATACTGTTAGTAACAACGACTGACTACACTTGCACTGCATGCTGTTGAGCAACACATATCCTGCATGCTGACATGTGTGATATCACTGCTTTGCTTGTGATACTGTAACCCACCATTACCTGCTATTGCGTATGTTCTGTGATTTCTGGTGTTGTGTGTGTCTCCTTTAGGGAGGAGTGTATTTTTGTGTGTACACATGTGTCCATGTGCACATGTGTGCACGTGCGCATGTGTGCATGTGCGCATGTGGTCTGAAGTCATGTTCAGGTCTTAAAGTGTGTTTCCTGTTTCCCTCTCACAGGTGCCGAGGTGGGGCTGGTTCAGTACAGCAGGGAACCTGATGTCACTGAGACAGACAGTGATGATGAGGATAGGTGTGTTGAGGCACAGGCAGGTTTGTCAGGGTCTGTTGTTGGGCCACCAGTTGCAGTACACAAGTCTCCACCCCATCCATGCACACAGTCATACTGCCTGTACATCCATCATCACTATTGCCCTTAGCTGAGGGACAGTGTATGGTTGGCACTGGCCAGGACAGTGTGGTATCTATGGCACATGTATCAGGACACAGCAGCCATAGCCAGATGTCTGGAATGGTACCACATAGGCAGATGCCCAGGGGTTCTCATCAGAGCACTGCTGGTCATCATGCCCCTGGCAGATGTGCCACACCTCTTTCTACCACACGCATGTTCCAGGCTGTCATGGAGGCACAGACATGAATGGAGCGGTACACCAGACAGGGGCTAAGGGCACAGAGGGCTCATAACACCTCTGTAAATGACAGTATCCGTGACCTAGCAGGTGCCATACGTAACTACACTGAGGTCATTGATAGACACTGGGGAGAGACATTGGAAGTCCTCCACAATGTCATGCCCATGTGTCAGGACAGTGCGAGATAGTTGAGACTTCGACGTGGACATATGCCAGCAACATCAGCAGCTGGAGGTCACCATTGACGTCCAGCAAGTCACAGCCACTCCTGTAGTGCTAGTACCAGTCCCAGCAATGTTGGGGGGGGGCTGTCCATAGACTGTCCTAGCAGACCACGTGCACATGTCTCTGGCAAGTCCCAGCAGGGACCTGGATCCAGTGGACATATGTCAAACTCTTCAGATAGTACCCAGTCTGGATTAGTACCTGATACTGTCTGTAGCACCCCTGCCAGGCACAGGTTCCATATCCATGGCCACAGATGGTGATCTGTAAAGCCTGCCAGGTACAGTCTGTAGCTGTCTCACAAATCCCCATATATGGCAGCCACATGGTGGAACTGTGTGCATGCACACACACACACACATAAACCAGAAACCACGGGCAAACACATACCCACACACATTACATCAACATTGGCCCATAACAGTACTCATGGCCCTCACACACACTCACACACACATGTCGATTGTATGGCTCAGTGTAGGCCTCTGGCAAACCAACAACACACCCTGTGCATATGATGAAACCTGTGCCACCTCCTGTCATCTGTAACATTGATGCAGGAACAGGCTAACATGGTGCTGATGCACAGGGTGACTTTAATGAAGTATAGCAATGGTAGGATCTGTACATGTTGTCAGCAGTAAAGTATAATTATATCCTTGAAGGTGTAGCTGAGCAGGCATGATGCATTTTGCTGTAATTAGCAATGTTGTATTGTTTTCCTCAGTGTTTATTCCAATTGTGTTTTGTTTGCCCATGTGCTACTTGGCTGATGTGTGTAGTTGTGTCAGCATGCATTATACAGTGGACAGTAAGTGTGGGTGTGTGCAACACAGGTTTGTGAACATGGTGGAGGTGTACTGTCTGCATGTACATGCATATTGGACACATGGGCAGGGTGACATGCCCTGTATTGGCCAGTGTTAACACTCCATAGTTTCTATTGGTGGCCAGTATGCATTGTACTACACACATTTTGGAACCTGAGTACACATGTGTGTGTGACATGGGTTGACACTGTGCTGTGGGTGATGCTGTTGTTGCTATCTGTCATTGGTTTGCATTACTAAGGTTAACACTGTCCCAGCTGCATAATCCTTTAGTAATGCACACTGTTCATCTACAGAGTTACATGGACCATGCTATCACAAACACAAGAAATTCTCACTTATACAGTAAAAGTGCATTAGTCTCATGCACTCCTGCCATAAACTAAATATATAATAGAAGGTGTGAAGTTGTACCAAAAAAGAGTTACATACCAAGAAGGGATAACCTCTCTGGTCAGTATCATTGGGAAAATACAATCCCGCAATAAACATACAAGGCAAGCTTCAAAATACAAAATGGTAAGGATTCCAAAGACAACACTAAAGTGTTCTTTAGTGTTGTGTATAATCTACAGAGGAAATCTCAGATCAGGTCACAGTTAATGTAAATGGTCACAAAGTACACTTATCTGACTGACATTACCAATTTCTTGTCAGACAGTTTGAATGTGGATTTCAGCACCCTGCCGTTACATAAGGGCCACATTTCCAGACCTGAAGAATGTAAAACCTGATGATTCAGACACTCTAGTTAAAACATCTCTTTACCAAAGTCCAAACCACAGTGGCAGTGGTACTGGACAGTGTCCCTGGCTGTGTCATACACAAGCTGACATATGAAGTCACCACTCACCTAAACACTCTTGTCCAGATGCAGCCTCTATACACGTTACATACTTGTGGAATGACGCATGGTAATGGTGTTCACAGTCCACAAGGGTTGAGCTACAACGTCTTCTTCTTCTTCTCCTTTTGGATGCTCCCATTAGGGGTCGCCACACTAGATCATCTGTTTCCATTTCTTCCTGCTCTCTCCATCTTGTGCTGTCACACCATCCACCTGCATGTCCTCTCTCACCACAGCCATAAACCTCATCTTAGGCATTCCTCTTTTCCTGTTACCTGGCGGCTTCATCCTTAGCATCTATTTCACAATATACTCAGCATCCCTCCTCAGCACATGTACAAACAAACGTAATCCTGCATATCTGGCTTGGTCTACTAACCTTCAGACCTGGGCTGACCCTCTAATATACTTATTCTTAAACCTGTCCACCCTCGTCACACCCAGTGCAAATGTTAACATAAATTGATTAAGGGTAGGACTACAACAGATCCTGGAAACTCTCACCCTATAAGCCAGACAAATGTTATCGGGAAGGCTATGGAGCACAGCATTATGGAACTCATTAACAGAGACATTATAAACCTGCAAACACTGCACCATACCTACTTAGGTTCTCTAAAGGCCAGATCATGGCTCCTACACCTAGGAGAATTCAAGCCAGTTAACAAGGCTATAGGTGAGGGAGGGGAGGTCCACACAGCCAAGCTATAGCTCACCAGCAATTCATACCCATCCCACATTCTGGTATTATACATAACCTCAACAAACTGACCATAAATAATTGTTAGATGATGGACTGACAACTGACGCAAATATGTAGGACACACAGTAACATTTGCAGCCTCCATGTACAATTCTATGCCAATAACAAGTGGTATTCACCTGCACTCAGTCCTGGGACCACTCCTGTTTGGCATATAGCTTTCTTAGGTGCAAGCAAACACAGTAGGGATATGTCTGCCCATGTTTGAGGAAAATGCATACTGTGGGCTATACTTTATTCTCCAGATGACACACACATCCACCAAAAGGGTATCATAGAGACAGATACCTGTTGTCAAACTCATGCTGTAAAGCTATAAGCCAAAGAAAGCATAGTTATCCACATTTAGAAAACAAAGTATCCTCAGAGTACAACATAGGTAGTAGCCCCCAAAATGTGGAACAGGTACTAATGTATACATAGAGCCATGTGTTTAGTCATCTCTCCTTTGATAATCACATTACCAAAGGGTTTTGGAAATCCCTCTGTGGAGCACATAAACAATAAAGGGTTTGCATGCAGATCCACAGAGGTTGTTGCACACCTATAATGATTAGTCATCTTTGCCAGACTTTGCTTGCTTTGGAACAGGATTCAAATATACCTCAAGCGTAAACCCTCACTCACACTCTTCAATAGAAACCGTGATGAGTGGATGTGAAACAGAAGACGCAGCCCAGGGATCACTGCAGTGGCTAAGCTTGTCACTAGCATACAGAAGTGACCTAAGGTCTGGAAAGTGCCTGCATGCTCTGGCAAAGATAACAGATGCGTGCATGGAGAAAGCAGAGTACCCATCTATGAAATAATTGAGGTCACATGTATGTATATGGCTTTGCCCCACAGCTACCTTACATGTGTAATGCACATACAGTTGTCATTGTGATATGTCATACACTAGAAAAATCAAAACCCACTTCACATTGACTAACTGTGGCACACTCCGTATACCACTTTTAAGGGGTGTGAGTAGTCTCCAAAAAGGTTGCTCCTCCACAGGGAGACACACACTTTGGCAGATGCAGGATTCAAACCCCTGTCTAGCTACATTATGATATTACAGTATGCATTTACACAACATGCTATACACATTACTGGAATTTCTTTTTTCAATAGGTATATTTGTAGGATGGTGACATCATCAGACTTGACAAAGATGAGTATACCACTTTTAAGGGGTGTGAGTAGCCTCCAAAAAGATTACTCCTTCACAGGGAGACACATACAGTTGGCAAATGCAGGATTCAAACCCCTATCTAGCTACATTATGATATTACAGTATGCATTTACACAACACGCTATACACATTACTGGAATGTCTCCTTTCAACAGGTATATTTGTAGGATGGTGACATCATCAGACTTGACAAAGATGAGTATACCACTTTTAAGGGGTGTGAGAAGTTCCCGAAAAGGTTGCTCTGCCTCAGGGAGACACACACACTCACACAGTTAGCAAGTGCAGGATTCGAACCTCTACCTAATTACATTATGATACTACAGCAGTAAACATTTACACAACGCACTAGACACTACTGGGATTGCATCTTTCCACAGGTATATTTGTAGGATGGTGACATCATCAGACTTGACAAAGATGAGTATACCTCTTTTAAGGGGTGTGAGTAGTTTCCAAAAATGTTGCTCTCTTCCCAGGAAGAAACAGGCACACACACACACACACACAGTTGGCAAGTGCTGGGTTCTTAATCCAAACTGAGTACGTCTTTACACTTCAGCAAGCAATATGGAGTTACAGGGTGCAATACAGACATTACTTGCTGACAGTTTGCCCAAAGTTTTTTTTTCACATTTGCTAACCTCAGCAGGCTTATCATACTAGGTGTATTGTGAGTGTATTGTATGCATAGGCCATGACCATGTCATATATGGGTTGATGTACCACATGCTGGCACATTCAGGGTCAAACCGGTGGCTAAGCTCTGTCAACCCAATACTGGATAATACAGTCAGGAGGAGTAGGGTCATACAATCACAACACCAGCTGTCTCACATAGACCTATAATATAAGCATCAGAAAAACACACACATAAATACACATTACCATACTCGGGGAATATAAATATTAATCTGAAAAAAAGAGAGTGTCCTCCTAAGCAGACAAGCAAGCAACATGCACCTCCAAGCACACGCCAGAAAACACATAATACACTAAAGCAGTGTGCCTCACAACAGGCCCTAAGGCAAAACAACATACCCAACACACTAGTAATAGGTGACTTCATAGTCAGGCACACAGATGTTCCACTCACGCGGCTGGACAAGGGGAAGGTTACTGTCAGTTGTCTGTCAGGTGCTATGATCCACCATGTAACACAAGCACTTACATCACTCCAGAATAGGTACATATATGACGTGTTCTTTGTACATGTCAGTGTGAATGATCTGAGACATAGCTCCCAGGACAACATGACAAGAGATATATAGTAGCTCTATGATCATGTAGCCCAGGCTGGTATGACCCTGACCTTAAGTAGCATCTTACCTTCACCTACATGATACTGCAATATAACAGAAAGGCGATAAACTTCAATAATTGGCTGAGCTTCTGGTGTCATTCAAAAGGGATCCAGCCTGTCTGCCTGTGATGACATGATAGACAAGCCTCATTGCTTTGCTACAGATGGTTTGCACCTGTCGCCCCCATGCTTCTGAATACTGGCCAAGGCTCTTGATGTCCCCATATTACCTTTTTTAGCCAAGCTCAAAGGTTCATAGGTTCATAGGTTCATAGGTAGGTACTAGACTATCGGCCCTGGGGCCTATACAAGCCCAGCCAAAAAGGTACCCTGGCTTTTGCCACCCAAGAAATTTATTTTCCTTTGCCACTGTCGAGCAGAGACACAGAAGTGATCCCTGGGGTAAATTTCCTATTTCCCATCCAATCATCAAGATTTTTCTTGCAGAGTGCTAATGAGGAGCTTTGTTTGATATAGATCAGTAGTTTATTCTGGAGTATGGGAAGTCTCTGGGACAGGAATCTATCCCTCCGGCATGTTCTGTTTATTGTGGTGACAAGGTTTAGGTCCATAGAGCATGTAGGTTAATAAGTTCGTAGGTAGGTACTAGGCTATCTGCCCAAGGGCATTTATAAGCCTAGCCAGAATGTGTTGGCTTTTGCCTCCCTTTTAAATTAGTTTCCTGGGCCTCTGTCTAGCAGGGCCACTGAAGTGATCCCAGGGGTAAATTTACGATTTCCCATCCACTCGTCAAGATTCCTCTTGAAGAGAGTCGGTGAGGGGCTCTGCCTACCATAAACTGGGATTTTATTCCAGAGCGAGGGAAGTCTCTGGGACAGGAATCTATCCCTCCAGCACATCCTGTATATTGCTGTGCTGAGGTTTAATTCAATGGAGCGTGTGGCTCTAAGAGATTTGGTTTTCTTGAGGTGGAGCATGTCCATTAATTCCGGGTTGGACATGGCCTTATACATCAGGCATAGATCACCTCTGAGCAGGCAGTAAGCAACCGAGTAGAGCTTGAGTTTCTTTAGTTGAGCTGCATAGGACATCTCTTTGAGGCCCATGATCCTCTTGGTGAGGTATTTCTGTGATCTTTCCAGCTGTTGCATGTGCCGATTAAGGGACATACCAAATGGGGCATTATACTCTATTATGGGCCTAATGAGTGATGAGTAGAGGGGCACAAAGACCTCTCTTGATCTAGAGGTGAACCCTTTCGTGATTAGGTGGGCTACACAGAAGGAATTTCTAACCACTTTGGCAATGTGATTATCAAAGGAGAGGTTACTATCTACCTGGATCCCCAGGTCCCTAATTACATTTTCTGTACCTAGTGGATTACCACCTATGTGGTAATTCGTGGGCACTTTGTTTTTTCCAAAGGGGATGACTATGCATTTGGCATTCAGCTTGAAGCCATGATTTTGACACCAGGTATCTGTCTCTGTAAGACCCTTCTGGAGGATGTCTGTGTCAGCCGGAGAGTTGATTATGGCCCTCAGTTTGCAGTCATCTGCGAACTTGGTCAGCCATAGTCCTTCCATTCTTACCTGTACCTCAGAGAAGTATATGCCGAACAGGAGGGGTCCCAGGACCATGCCCTGTGGGATGTCACTTGTGACTGATTTAGAGTCGGACATGGCACTCGCAACTCTGACCATGTGTGTTCTATCCGTGAGCCAGTTGGCCACCCATCTTGTGACATAGGGGTTAATGTTCAAGCTGGTAAGCTTGTCTATGATGTCAGAGTGGGGAATGGTGTTGAAGGCCTTAGCAAGGTCCAGGTAGGCTGTGTGGGCTACCTTCCCTTCATCTATGGCCTTGGTAACTGTTTCAAAGGAAGTCAACTAAGTTTAGGAGGCAGGATCTGCCTTTAACAAAGCTGAATTGGGTAGGGTCCAGTGTCTGGAGGTTCCCAATGTCTCTGTTTATGAGTTTCATGATAATTCGCTCCATAGTTTTTCAGACCAGGATGGTCAGGCTTATAAGGGGATAGCTCCCAGGTTCTGTTGTGGCACCACTTTTGTGGAGCGGGATGCCTGTTGCTGTACGCCATTCTTTGGGTACATAACCTGTGGTAGGCTGAGTCTGAACAGTGAATTTAGGTGATGGTTTAGTTCCTTTTGGAGCTCGTGTAAGACGCAGCCTGGGACACCATCCAGTCCCATTGATGCTGTGTTCTTAGTTTTGGAGAGGGCTGTTTTTATCTGCATGTCTGTGATGTCTGGGGCTCTGCATTCTTCTGGGATGGACACGGGCCCATTTGGGGTGACGGGGGGGGGGTGAAGTTTGCATTGAACATGTCTGCCATGGTGTTGGCAATGTCAGTTGGTTCAGTATATTTTTTGCCATTTTGCAGTAGCTCAGAGCATATCTGATAGTTGCCACCTAAATTTTTGATATAGCTAAAGAAGGCTTTGTGGTTATCTTTAGATTCCTTGGCAATTTTTCTTTCAAAACTGGCCTTGGATGATTTTATGAGTGATCGTAGTTTCTTGCTAATATTGATCAGTGATGCCTTTCCTTTTTGGAATTTTGCTCTATCATGTAGTAGTTTCCTTCTGTTGTATAGCTTATTTATGGCTGGGGACCACCAGACTGGTATCCTCTTTTTGGAGGAGTGAGTCTTGGTTTTACTTGGGATGGCTCGATCCATGCATCCCTGTAGATGCTCATAGAATGCACTTGTAAAGGATTCTGCAGATTGGATAGCATTATCCTTTAGCAAGGGGGCTTTGAAACTTTCCACTTTGGTCTTGAGAAGTCTGAAGTTTGCTTTTGAAAACTTTTTCACAGTGGTTTCCTTGACTGGGGGTGGGGTTGGGATGTGGATGTCCAGTGTGATTACTTTATGATCTGATCTTACCAGCAAGGGGTTTAGCTCTGGTGTGGAAGACTGATCCCCCATGTTGGTGATGATCAGGTCCAGTATGTTGTCACTTCTAGTGGGCGTGGTGACCAGCTGTTCCAGGGCATTTGAGTTTATAAACTCTAGGAAGCATTGGGCAAAGGAGTTTATACTTGAGTAATTCTCCCAGTCAGTGTTTGGGTAGTTGAAATCTCCTAATATCATGGTGTTTGGTAGGACCTTTATATTTTCCAGTGTTGTCAGGAATGCTGAGTTAGGGTCCTGAGACAAGGTAGGTGATCTGTAGCAGGCTACGATCTGATAAGCAGCTTTGCCCACTGTTAGTTGCACTTGGATGGTCTCTGAGGCCTTGTGCTGTGCCACTAACCTGGAGGTGTGGGTATCATTTATGAAAATGGATACATCCCCTCCTTTTGTATTTTGGTCTGAGTTTTGGGGCTGAAGCTCGGAGGGATTGGGATTTCTTTAAGTGAAGCATGTCCAACAGCTCTGTGTTTGACATAGCTTTGTATGTTAGGCAGAGATCACCTCTGAGTAGGTGATATGCGACAGAGTAAAGCTGGAGTGTTTTGAGACAGTCTGTGTAGGGCATGTATTTGAGGCCGGTGATTCTCTTTGTGAGATATTTCTGCAGCCTTTCCAGTTGTTGTAGATGTCTTGTGAGGTATATACCAAAAGGGGCATTGTACTCTATAATGGATCTAATGAGTGATAAGTAGAGGGGAACAATGACCTCTTTTTTTCTGCATGAGAAACCTTTTATGATGAGGTGTGCCACGTAGAAGGATTTCCTGACTTACTGTGGTGATGTGATTATCAAAGGAGATACTACTGTCCACCTATGTTCCAAGGTCTCTTATCACACTTTCATTGTTAAGTATACTACCGCCTATGTTGTAGTTCATGGGTACAGAGTTTTTACCAAAGGGGATGACAATGCACTTTTTGGCATTTAGCTTGAGGCCATGGCTTTGACACCAGGCATCTATCTCAGTGAGGCCCTTTTGTAGGATGTCCACATCGTTAGTAGTTTAGATTATGGCTCCTAGTTTGCAGTCATCTGGGAACTGCATTAGCCAAAGACCTTCTGTGTTAGCCTGTAGTTCAGGGAAGTAGATACTAAACAGGACAGGACACAGGACTAAACCCTGTGGTATTCCACTTGTCACTGGTCTGGAGTCGGATCTGGAGTCTGCTACTTTCACAGTGTGGGTTCTGTTAGTGAGCCGGTTGGCAACCCATCTTGTGACATAGGGATTTATACCTAGTTTAGTGAGTTTATCTATAATTCCAGAGTGAGGGATGGTGTCAAAAGCCTTTGCAAGATCTAGATAGGCTGTGTGAACCACCTTACCCTTGTCTATGGCTTTGGTAACTGCTTCAAAGAAGTCTATCAAGTTTAGGAGACATGATCTGTCTTTTACAAACCTGAACTAGTTGTGATCCAGAGTCTGGAGATTACGAATGTCTTTGTTTATAAGTTCCATGATGATACATTCCATGGCCTTGCAGACCAGGCTCATCAGGCTAATGGGGCGCTAGTTCCCGGGGTCCATGGTGGCTCCCCCCTTGTGTAGTGGGATAACCGTTGCTGTGCACCATTCAGCAGGCACAAAGCCTGATGTGAGGCTATGACTGAACATGGTACTTAGGTGTGGTGCCAGTTCATTCTGTAGTTCATGTAGAACGCAGCCTGGGATGTTGTCTGGTCCCATGGATGCTGTGTTCCTGGCTTTGGAGAGTGTGGTTTTTCCTGTGCAGCCATGATGACAGCAACTTTGCATTCTTCCGGTATAGAGATGGGCTCTTTCATGGATGAGAGGGGGGTAAAGTTAGCACTGATCCTATCTGCCAGGATGTTGGCAATATCAGTTGAGTCTGTATATTTAGTGCCATTGTGCTGTAACTCAGAGCAGATCTGAGTGTTGCCATTGAGATTCTTGACATAGCTATAGAATGCTTTGCGGTTGTCTTTAGAATCAGTGGCGATTATGTTTTTGTAACTATCTTTGGAGGATTTTATCAGGGATCGCAGCTTCTTACTGAGGCTGACCAGGGAGCTCCTCCACTCATGGGATTTTACCCTCTTTTGCAACAGTTTCTTCCTTCTGTTGTACAGTTTGTTTATGGCAGGGGACCACCAGATTGGCTTCCTTTTCTTGGAGGATAGCGTCTTGGTTCTGTTTGGGATAGCATGATCCATGCACTCATGTAAGTGCTTATAAAGAGCAATTGTGCAGGATTCAGTAGTCATAACTGTATTGTCCATCTGCATGGGTGTCATGAAGTTCACCACTTCTGTCTTAAGAAGTATGAAGTTGGCTTTGGAGAAATTTTTTAACATGGTTTCCTTAATGGGGGATGGGGGCAGAATGTGGATATGTAGGGAAATTAGCTTATGGTCAGATCAGACCAATGAGGCGTTGACTTCAGGTGCGGAACAGTGGTCACTCAGGACAAACTAAACCCCATAATGAACACAAATAACGACAAAGTGAGCTAAATGCTAATCAATGACAGAAGTCTCAGCCTCCAAATGCACACACTCGAGCCACTTCTCAGTATGGAGAATATTGATATCTGTGCAGTAGCAGAACCTAGTTCAAGGCTCCAGAGAGCACACCAGCAATACCAGGATGCTACTCATTCTATACCTTCCAGCATCAGAACCTGGATCATAGCACATAGGGTGGGGATGTATCCATATTCATCAAGGATACCCACATCTCTCTCTACATCCTCTCTACAGGATATGTACCCATATAATGTTGCACAGCAATGTTCTTCCCACTCCACAGGGGTGGGGCCACAAAAGACCCTTGGCATTCATGCTCTATGAGCCTGACGAGTCTTATCTGCCAGGCAGTGGAGCCAATCATAATGAAAGTCAACAATAAAGACATTGGGAACCTTCACACAGTTGAGCACATCCAGTTTGGCTTTGTCAAATACAGATCACGTCTCCTGAAATGGATGGATTTCTTTGAGACAGTTACCCAGGATACAGATGATTGAAATGAGCTCCACACAGCCTACCTATGCCTTGCTAAGGCCTTTGACACCATTCCCCAGTCAGGTATCATAGATGAACTCAGCAACCTGGGCATAAATCCATACATCACAAGATGGATTACAAACTGACTCACAGATAGATCCCACAAATTAAGAGTTGCTGGCTACATGTCAGACTCTACACCAGTAACAACTGGTGTCCCCCAGGGTTCAGTCCTGGGGTCCCTCCTGTTTGGTATAGACTTCTCAAAAGTACATGCCAACACAGGAGGGTTGTGGTTGACTAAGTTTGCTGGGAATTGTAAAGTGTTTGCCATAATAGATTCCCCGGATGACACAAATATTCTCCAGAAGGGACTCTATGAGACAGATGTGTGGTGTCAAAATCATGCCTCAAGCTCAATCTGAAAGAATGCATAGTAATCCCCTTTGGTGAAAACAAAGTACCCACAAACTACCACATAGGTGTTACCCCTTAAAAACTGACAAGGTAATAAGGGATCTGGGGACACAAGTAGATAGTCATCTTTCCTTTGACAACCATGTTGCCAAAGTGATTAGGAAATCCTATGTGGCCCATCTAATCAATAAAGGGTTTGCATCATGATCAAAAGAGGTAGTGGTGGCCCTCTATTCTTAAGTCATCAGACCCATCATTGAGTACAATGCACCATTTTGGATGTACTCGACTAAGCATATCCAGCAGCTGTAGAGACCACAGAGGTACCTCACCAAGAGGATTACTGGCCTCAAACAGTTGTGTTATGCAACACAACTGGTAAAACTAAATCTGTTCTCCATTGCGTACCGCCTACTCAGAGGCACACTCTGCCTAACATACAGAGCCATGCCCAACACATAACTGTTGAACATGCTCTATCCACAGATAACAAAATTGAGTCACACTACACACTCCAGGGATATGAACCTCATCACAACAATGAATACAACATGCTGGTGGGATAGAGTACCATCCCCGACACTTGCCTTGCTGTGGAACAGAGTCCCAATGTACATCAGACAGAGCCCCTCGCTGACACTCTTCAATAGGAACCTTGATGAGTGGATGGGAAACAGATAATTCACGCCAGGCATCACATCAGCAGCCCCACTAGAAAGGGGCTTAGGGTACTAACTATTAGAACTAGGGTTTAGGAATCTACCCAATGGGGTGGTGAAAGCTGCACAACTTGCCTAGGCTAATATATGCCTTAGTGAAGATAGTCTACTACATACCTATGAATCTATGTGACAGGTACATGTCTACAGATAGCAGATGTGTACTTCATTGTACAGTCATTTTGTACAGCAGGCCACATACACTGTAATGCTTACAGATACTGGTGGCTGTTACGTACAGTGGGTGAGATGTGCACCTCATGTCTTTTGTGCCATTGGGATGTGTCCTGGGTGGGACAGTCCTGGATGGCTCCTTGTCATGGTCACCCTCTTACACACATCTCTGCCCATCCATCTTTGGCTTATTATACTGTGTTCCCCCTACATATATATATATGTACATAGCTAGGTAATAAGCTATCTGCCTGAAGGCATATATTAGTATGGCCAGAGTGTACAGCTATCACCCCACATGGGGTTAGTTCCCTAGGCCTCTGTGTAGTAGAGCTGATGAAGTAATCCATGGTGTGACAGTTCAGTTTCACATACACTCATCAAGGCTCCTCTGGAAGAGTGTCAGTGAGGGACTCAGCTTAATGTAGGTTGGGTGCCTGTTCCAAAGCAAAGGAAGTCTGTGATTTAGTAATGTATCCCTCCAACATGTTCTATTTATTGTTGTGATGATGATATCCCTAGAGCATGTGGCACAGTGAGCTTGGGTTTACTTTAGATAGTGCATGTACATCAGTTCTGTATTGGACATGGATCTGTCTGTTGGGCAGAGATCACCTGAGTAGACAGTATGGAACAGAGTACAGATTGAGTTAAATTCAGTCTTGTTGCATGGGGCAACTGTTTGAGGCCAGTAATCCTCTTGTTGAGGTACTTCAGTGGTCTTTCTAGCTGCTGAAGGCGCCTAGTCAGATTCATCGCAAGTGTGCCGTGATACTCTCTGATGGGTCTGATGACTGATGAGTAGAAGGAACCTCCTTTGACCTACATGCAAAGACCTTGGCAATTTGTGGGAACACATAGCATGATTTTCTAACCACTTCATGAATGTGTTTCTGGAAGTAGAGATGACTATCCACATGTGTCCACAGATCCCTTATTATTATCTCCATATTTAGGGTGTTGACACCTATGTGGTATTTGTATGACTGTAGCTTGAAGCCATAATTGTGACACCACATCTGTCTGACTGAGTCCTTTTTAAGGATGTCTCTGTTGTCCCAAACATCAATTATGACAACCTTTTTGCAGTCATCCACAAACTTTGCTAACCATAGCCCTCATGTGTTTGACTGTATTTCTGAAAAGTATACACCAGACAGGAGGGGTCCCAGGACTGAGCCATGGGGGGCATCAGTTGTTACCAGCTTACAGTCCAACAGGGAGACCACAATTCTTACCTTGTAGGATCTATCTGTGCCCCAGTTAGCAATCCATCAGATGACATACGTGTTTATGCACAGATTGTTGATTTTGTGGATACGACATGTGTGTGGGATGTTGGAAAAGGGCTTTTCAAGGTCTATGTAGGCCATGTATAGCTCATTTCATTGATGTAAGTGCTGGGTAACTGCCTTGAAAACTGTCTAGCAAGTTTAGGAACCATGATCTGCCCTTGACTAAACCAAAATGGGTAGGGTTGGGTGTTTGTAGGCTCTCAATAGCTCTGTTTATGAGTTCCATAATGATGGACTCCATGGCCTTGCAGATCAGGCTTATTATACTTATAAGACAATAGTTCCCATGGTCTGTTGTGCACCAACACTTGTGGAGTGTGCCAAACGTTGCTGTAACCCATTCAACAGTTTCATATCCTGTACAGAGGGTGAGTCTCAACAGACTGTTCAGGTGCAGGGTCTGTTTGTTTTGGAGTTCACATATGACACAGCCAGGGAAACCACGTCATCCCATAGATGCCGTGTTTCTAGGTTTGGATAGAGCTGTTTAACCATTGTATATGTGATTTCTGGGTTTTCACAATCTCCAGGTATGGTAATGGGCCCTTTTATCAGTGAGATGGGGGTAAATATGTATGAACCTGTCAGACAAGATGTTGGCAATGTCAGTCATGTACATGTATTCATTTACACTTTGCACTGACTCAGACCATATATGAGTTTACTTTGATATTTATGACATAGCGAAAGAAAGCTTCATGGTTCTCTATGGACTCTTTGGCAATATTTTTGCCAGAACATGGTTTGGATAATGTTAGGAGTGCTCATTGTTTCTTGATGATACTGATTGGAGATTTGTTGATCTTCTTTGGATTTTCACTTTCTTTGAACAACTTAAGTACTTGTAGTACATAGTTTGATTATGACAGGGGTCCAATATATTATATGGGTCTGTTTTCATATCACTGTGTGCGCAAGGCATAATTGGTGAATAGTGACAAGTGTTTGGAGTAAGAACTGCAATTTCCAGATATGTGTGGCCCACTGCTGTACTCAGATATGGCCTGTGTGAGCATGCCCAGTATGACCTTTCAGTATGTTGTTGACTGACATTTGCTTTGTTTGTTTAAGTGTGTGAGCAAGCCTAGTATGACCTTTCAGTACGTTGCTGACTGAAATTTGCTAAATTTGTTTGTGTGTGTGAGCATGCCCATTATGGGCATATATACTACATGTGTGTGAAAAATCAAGTTGGTTTTTACTTCAGGGCTCACCTTTGTGTTGTACATCAACAAGAAGCATGCTGTGCCTGCAGGGCTTCCATGAGTCAATTTGCATAGACTTATCAACATTTCTACATACAGGGGGGGACAGCTATTATTTGTACATTTCTATTCGGGGGGGCACACCTGATTGTTACTGTGGATGCACATTGGATGAGGGGTACAACTGACACTTATACACATTTGCTAGGCCTGTACTGCTATGTCAGGTACTCCATTTCAGTCTGTACTGTTGCCTATCATACTGGCTTGAGGCATACCACTGTACTACAGACCTTAGCTTCCAATTACATGCATATTAGTTTGTGACTTCATAGCCTACCCAACCCACATCACACTGCCTGGCCTGCTGTTGTCTGTCTGCATAGGTCTGGGGGGGAGGTTACTCATATGCCTCTTCAGCTGGCATGATACAGCATTTGTTTGTGCTTGTCTTTGTCTACAATTGTCCTGCTGGCTGTGACTGTTAGGTATGTGATCCCCCAACTGGTATGTGTGAGTGACTTAAGTTGTGTCTGTGCCAGTTAAATGCTGTCATGACTTAGTGGTTCAGTATTGTGACTATAGTGCACAGTATCCTGAGTTTGAGCCCTGTCACTGCTTTTTATTTTCCAGCTGGGCAGACCTGACTGGTTAAGGAACAGTAAAGCAGGTGTGAGCGTGTTTACCAGTCTTTGCTCGACTTTGCCCAACGTTGCCCAACTTTGCCCGACATTGCGCTGGTTAGCGTGGTGCACAGCTACGTGCAATTGTATTTAAATATACTCAATACTGGTAAAATGTGCTTAGCAGTGCTTTATATTGCTTAAAAAGGGCACTCATGCCTCAGGTGGTGCTGCAGGGCTGCCTATGTTGGATGCACATAGTACAGGTAGTGTCAAGTTAGGCATCCCTTTTACTGTATGTGCAAGTCAGAGAGAGGTGTCATTTCCTGGGTTCCTACTGAGTCAATATGTATGTGCTATGCATTACCTCTTTGCCAAGGCCAGGGCATACTGGGCATGCCTCCTTCTGCCTACTAGGGCAGGCTCAAGTTGTTCCTCCTCCAAGTCATGCTGTGTCTGTGCAGGCCTTAGCAATGGTGGGGGGCTGTTTGGCCCTGCCCCATGCTGTTCCTGCTGCAGCTGTTTCCGCAGGATCATATTGTGTAGCATGGCACATGCCATAACAATTTGGGTACATGTAATTGGTGAGTACTGCAAGGCTCCAATAGATGGTGTCCAGGCACTGGAACCATGACTTGAGCATCCCAAACACACGCTCAATTATGTCTCTTGTTTGTGCGTGTGCCTCATTATGGAGTTCTTGTTCAGGTGTGTGTGCATTTCTGATGGGTGTCATCAGCCACGGCTCCAGTGCATATCCAGCATCCCCCACTAAGTGACCATCAGGGATGTCCCCATTGGCAAATCTCTGGTACAGCTGCATCAGATGCCAGATGTGGGAATCGTGATAGCTTCCAGGGCAGCCAGCACACACATTCATTATTATGCCCTGGGCATTGCACATGACCTAGCAGTTGATGGAGGGGAAGCCCTTGCGGTTGATGTAGACCCTACCCCGCTCACTGGGTGGTGCTTTGATGCATATGTGCATGCAATCTATTGCACCCACTACCTCAGGGTATTCTGCTATTTGGTGGAAAAGACGCATATTGCTGGCCAATGCCTCACGGGAATTGGGGAAATATACATGCTCACCAGCATGTGCTGACATGGCATCCAGGAACTGGTGGAGTACCCTGGATGCTGATGCCTGTGAAATCCCCATCATATCACCAGTTGGTCTTTGGAAGGTACCTGTAGCTAGTATTCTTATGCCAACACATACCTTGGTATCCACTGGGATGGGTTCCCCTCTGTTGGTTCTGTGTGTGAGGCGTGGCCGGTACAGCTCAACAATTTGCTGCAGGAGGTCTCTGTCCACCCTATAGTGCTCCACTATCTCCAGCTCATGTAGCCCCTGGTAGGTTACCCTGGGTCTGTACACTCTTCTCCATCTCCTCACTGTGTGTTGTTCAGCAGCATTCACAACATCATCACCCTTAGCACCTTGCACATGTTGGTTTATGATAGCAAGAGCAGCCCCTAACATTTTGTCTGACTTAAGCTTTTTAAGATTTACCTCTTTGTATACTGGAGTGTTGCAGAGTTCTTGGGAAAAAACAGGGGAGAATGCTGTTTGCAGAGTTTAAAGTACTGGGCTGGGCTGGGCTAGTCTGCTGCCTGTGTAATTGGCTGATTCTGATATATTTCACCTGGCAGCTCTGCTAGTTTTCCTTGGTTAACTTCCTACTACTTATTTTCCTTCCTTTTGTCTTTCTGTTTCCGCCCAGGGCAGTGCCGTGCAAATACGCGCACATAAGCACACATGAGTGCACACACTGTGCATGTTTGCAAGAAATTTCCAATCTTTTAACAGTGTGCACCTTTGGTTTCAGGTTTTCAAATAGGACAACTGTAGGCACGCCTTTTGCAATCCTGAGCAACTCAGGGCAAACACAAGCCACTGTGCTGCAATTAGCTTACAGCCTTTCTGACACCCCCCCCCTCATGATGTCACCTATATTCTACTCTACTACTCACCTACTCCTACTCTTACACTCTTGGGACATGGCTGACATACTGGGGAAAATTGGGATTCATTATCTTTATCCTCATTTGCATAGGATTGCCTACTAATGCATGGTTACATCTCTCACACTGAGCTTCCCTCCCTTAGCAATCACTACTCCGTGGCCATGTTGTCTTCAGCCTGCCATTCACCTGCATGGCAGAATAAGCTTTTTAGTGAAAATGCCTATTTTTGGCTATTTTTAAATTTTATTTTCTTGTTTTTTAAAGCCCCACACGTTTGCACGGTGCTGTGCTATGCTTAAACATCGGCGATCAGGGAAAAAAGTTAGATTTTTATATTTTCAAACATTTATAAATGCCAATGGCTTTATATTTGGCTATTGGCATGCTTCCTCAACTGTATGCATCCTTTATTTGGAGCTGTCATAGCTCCGTTTAGCTATTTGCAGAATGGTACTCCGTTACCAAAGGATTACATTTCTGCAGATAACACTAATCTTCCACGGACAGGTTAGAGTTTCCTGGACTGTAAATTTACCTCATTTGCATAGCTTTCAGCAGCAAATGAGGAAATTTGCATACCATGACGCTATCCGTGCAAGAGTAGCTTTAGCAGCTCTCGTGCACGCCCCTGACGGCTGTTCCTGGATCGCACGGCAGACATATTGCCTGTTTGACATCTTACACTACTCTACAACTCCGTGCAAGCTTTCATAAATCCGGCCCTATGTTAAAGAACTAAAAAAATATATGCTCATTGCATCAGCTTCTATTCTGTTGGTAGCATCAAAAGACAGAACATCGAACCTTGTTCATCATAAGAAATCACTGTCAGTGTGATTTCTAAGTATGTGCCGGCAATGATTAACTTCTTCAAGTTGGTGTGACCATCAAACCGAGAATCATATAGACCCTTAAGTCTACTTTGATGTTGTGGAAAAATAATTGAGAGAGTAATATTGGATAAGTTGTCGTCAGAACTGGATAAGTTGGGACTTGAAACCATTTATCAGTATGCTTGAGTTGAAAATAGATCTATTACCACCTGTAACATGATGTCCTATTACAATATAATAACAGCTATGAATAAAAAATTGTGCTGTGATGTAGTTTATATAGATTTAACTTCAGCATTTGACAGGGTCATACACAAAATACTGATCAATAAATGAGAACAACTAGGTATTGATGTACTCTTGAAAAGATAGATAGCTGCGTGGCTTGCAAATAGGATATGGCAAGTATCATACAGGAATTGGACAGATGACATTTTTGGTTACAGTCAGGGTGCCCCATAGGATTCTGCCCAAGGCCCTTACTTGTTTAGATTGTATCTTTCAGACCAAACTTTTTAATTTAAGGTGTTCTACAGTCTATATGCAGATGAACTGACATTTGGTAAACTTATCACATGTTACAGATAAGGCATGTCTGAAAAAAAACTTTGACTAAACTGACCATTAGGGCAGAAGAGAATAATATGCTGATAAATACATCAAAAACTAAGCATATGAGATTTGGCAGACATAAATTGAAAGGTGAATATTTAATACAGCACACAGGGATTGAAGCTGTAGACTCATTTAAGGACCTGCGTATATGGGTAGATCCAGCTTTGAGTTTTTTTAATCATATCAACCAATTGGTTAGTGAAAGTTATAGAACTATAGATTGTATAAAAGCATTTATAAAGTCTAGGAAATCAGAAATGATGAAGTCATTGTTTGTTAGTTACACTAGACCCAAACTTGAGTATGGAATAACAATATGGAAACCTTATAAGAAAACAAGTATGAGTAAACTGGAAAGAGCACAGTGAAAATATACTAAAGGCATCCATGGATGTAAACATTTAAGTTATTATGAAAGACTAAAATATCTGAATGTGTATAGTCTCTCTTATAGATATCTAAGAAGAGATCTTATTCAGGTATATAGGTCCTTTAGAGACCACTATCTCTGGGAATATTTGGGGTTATCAAAAGATCATCAGACTGCGGTGGTGGTGCTGCGGTAGCATTGTCGCCTCACAGTTAGACTTTGCCAATTCGATTCTCAGTTAGAGCATCTTCTGTGTGGCGAGATGCATGAATGGGCGTACCTTCGTTGAAGGTTGTGCATTAGGCCCAGCAAGCCAGCACATAAAACTTTACTGCCAATCATTAGCGGACCGGAGTTCCGCTGTGGGACGTTGCCCATTCGATTTTCAGTTAGAGCGTCTTCTGTGTGGCGACATGCGTGAATGGGAGTTCCTTTGTTGAAGGCTGTGTGTTAGGCCCGGCAAGCCAGCACGTAAAACTCTACTGCCAATCATTAGCGGACCGGAGTAACGCTGTGGCGACCCCTAACCGGGAAAAGCCGAAAGACACAAACAAACAAACTAGAGAATCATCAGACAACCTAGGTAGAATATTCTATAGGAATGAGAAGTGTAATAATTGGTTCTCTGACACAGTAGCTGATGCATGGAGCAGACTACCAAATTACATTAAAGAAATAGTAGTTTAGATACTTTTAAGAACAGCCTGGACACATATTATGGAAACAAGTGTTTTGGTAAATTGGAAGGCTAGAAAGGAATTAATGCCCATGCCTGAAATATTTGCATGTATGTATGTATGTATGTATGTATGGAGTTGGTATATATAAATTTAGCAGTGGGGGTTTGTCCCTAACATCAGGAGGTGCAGGGGGATGCCTCCCTGTAAAACATGCTTTAAGTTAAATGTTTCTCCCTCCTGTGTTTTGTACATTTTTTTTTTTTTTTGGTATTTCAGATTGTTGGCTTTGTGGAAGTCGATAAACCCAGTACATCAGGTCGTAACAAGCCATACTAACTTACAGTGTAAATTCTTTCCATTCACAAGGATTAAACTTAAATGCTAGTGATTGTTCTGCAAAAGATGGCTTTAATTCTTGACATTCATTTA